>NC_053027.1:321514341-321690882 GCF_003073215.2 Triticum urartu | reverse complement strand
TATATACTTTAACTCATATTCTGATTCCATTTCCGCATCATGATAGTGACATATGTGTATATGCTTCTATTTTTCCCAGTTCAGTCATATAATACTGCATCCGCACATGTTTCCGTCTTCTTATTGTTCATTTCAGTTTCAAGAGGAGGAGCAGTATTTTTTTAGCTTGCTCAAATTAGTAGATTGTTGTTCAACGAATGGGTGGGATACAAAATGAAAGGGGGGCAGTAAGTTCAGTACATCCCAATATTACAATGTACCAAACTAATAGGGAAGTCATGCCACAATTTATTATTACAGAAGTATTGAGTGATTGTGTTCACATCTGTGTCAATATCATATCGGAGTAACACCAAAATAAATACGCCTGAACATGAAGGAAGACTAAAGTGTTGCTCCTCTTTCTTCAAACATATAATCTGGTATCTTCGTAATTGTGATGCACTGCAGTTTCACCTTCTATGAGTACTGCTACCTCCTTTCCGGTTATAAGGCTTGCGTGTATCTCTAGGTTGACAAATGGACCAACGTAATGCAAGTTATATCGTAAAAAATATATCATTAGAAACTTCAAATCGTATACTTTCTAATGGTATTAATTTTAGACTATATAATTCATCTTATGTTGGTCAAATTATAAGTCAAGGGATACGCACAAGCCTTATAAACCGGAAATGAGGCAGTAGCATTCTAGTGGCAAGAAAGTCATCTTCCATCATGCCCCCTAGCCTTGTCTTAATGATCTTTGAACGGGAAAGCACTCGTTCAACTTTTGGTATTGAAACCCATAGACCATAGTAACAAGCAAACAAAGCATCTACCAATCAAGTACATATGTGAATGTGCAAGTATGTTACAAACATTCTTATTCCACTCTTCCACTGAATGAATATTTCGTGTAATCTTATGTGAGAAGTATTTGCTGAGTTTGACATGGGAATTATTTATGTAAATCTTTTACTTCTGGAAGGAGAATGTACGATGCTGTCTTTCAGATCTTTCAAAGCAGCAGCTCTTTGGAGCTAACCATTGCAAGTTTCCATCTCTTAATGGAGCTGGGCAAGGTGAAATGTTCTCTACCCCTTTCTCTCTCTTTCTGCCACCTTCGTGCAAGTTGACATGCCCCTTGTCCCTCCATTTGTCTATCATGGTACTTTTGACAATGGGGAGATAGATTCTGGCCTGCTATGTTAGCCATTCTCATTCATATCCGTTAGCAGAGAAAAGCCACTGATTCGGCAATGTTTCTTTTTGTTGTGTAGCATGACTAATATTCACTTAACTACCCAAGCAGTGCTCCTTTTGTGGTTTAGGGGAGCTCCATTTTATCATTACTATACTACACTGATATACCACTAAACTGTAACATGTAAAAACCTATATGCTGTTAAGTTAGTATATTGTCATTTCATGGCTCATCTCATTTTGTGTGCTTTTGATGTTAACTTGCAGCAATATCCAAGAGTATATTTGACAAATTCTGGTTCCCATCCAACTATAGTTATAGTTAAAGAGGTAAAGGGTGACATAATGTATTAGATGTTTTTTCAACAAACTATGTACTGTTGTATGTTTTATACTTCTATATTGAATTTAAAAATCTAACATGCATAACTAATTTCCCATTTTCCAGTCATGGTCACCATTTCTCCTTGGCAACAATGTAGCTTCTGGTGAGCTTGGGAGAAACACCAGTCGCTCAGATCACCTCTTTGATTCTTTGGTAAGCTGGTATTAGTGTGCTACATTATTTTCTTATGCTGTATTCATATTTGCAAATTCTGTTTTCCTGCTTATGATCATATTCGTCTTGAGTTTCCTGCTCTTATTGGACCAAGAAGCATATCCTCACTGTATGTTCTTGGGGCCTGGGTATTTTAGCCTACATTATGCCTTTACAGGTTTTCTTCCTAGCCACTTGATTACTTGAGTTCCTTGAAGACTACTTTTTACTGTTGTATTATATGTTGGTAAATATTTTAAGTGGGAATTAGGAACTGTCTTTTGGATGTTAAAGACTATTTTGCAATACTTATTATCATAGTATTTGGCTTCCTCATTTTTCTGTGTCAGGAAGTATCTGATTCAGTTTTACCCTTCTTTAGAGATTTTCTTTGTTGACCGAAGCTATGGTTGAAGCATCGAATGACACAGGTGCTAATAATGGGCTTAAGGTAAATCCCTGATGGTCTCTAACTCCAGAGAATATTGGAAAAGTCAACTTCTCAAACTTAAACTTCCATGAATGTCCACTTTTAAGTCACAAACTCAACTGTCTGAGTTGCGACTTGAACTATCCTGTCCATTTTTCAATCACAGGTGGTTTCAGTTGACGCAGATGCCACATGTACGCACATCAGTACCATGTCACTACCATGTCATTTAACAGATCAGTTCAAGTTGACTGGATGGATGAGTCTAGGTTAAACCACCGAAAGAGGCCTACCCCTGATCCACTTATCCTCCCAGAATCTAATAGATTTGCCATTCCCCACACTAAATGATCCAAACTGAACAAATTTATCCTTAACTTTCATGAGGCCCTTCCAAAAGTGAGAGTCCATTGGTTTGGCTTTAATCGCCATGAGTGATTTTTGCCCCAAATACTTACTTCATAGGAGTGACTGCTAAATTTCATCCTTGCTTAGCAGCTTAAACAACCATTTACTCATAAGTACATAATTTTTTACTAGTAATTTATGAATCCTGAGGCCACCCTGGTCTTTAGGGGTACAGAAAGAATTCCCATCGTGCTAAACGATCCTTTCTCTTGTGCTTCTGGAGAAAAATCCTGCTTGTTGTCTCCAAAATGGCAACAAAAAAGTTTGTGTTCTTTAACTAAGTCTGAAACGTGACTATGTTTAGCCAGGTCCCCGCAAAAAAAAACTAAGTCTGAAACGTGACTATGTTTAGCCAGGTCCCCGCAAAAAAAAAACTAAGTCTGAAACGTGACTATGTTTAGCCAGGTCCCTAAAACTCTTGCTATTCCAAAAAATCCCTCTCATTTCTTACTATTCTTTCATTTTGAGAACCGCCAAAGTAAATGATACCTAATAAAGATTGTAGAGTAGTATGCGGGAGAGAAAATGCACCTTAGGTGCTCTCATTCCATCGGCAGCAATATATATGGTACAATGTACAGAGGCGCAATGGCGCTCGAGAAGAGAGGAGAGAGTGGGCGACGTGCGCAGTGGGGGGCAGATCGTGTGCATGTACGTGGGTGAGCACGTACGTGCATGGGATCGCCATGCAACTGTCAACAAAGATAACCTGAGGGTGTACCTCAAATTAGGAAGGGTTACACTACGAGTTTTTCTGTTCTGGTATCGCATTCCTTGGCAGTACTATAGAAACTTTGCATCTATAATATACATTTCTTTGTCTGTTGTTGAGATTTGAAGCTTGTTCTGTTCTGTAATTTAGCATATAGAGAACATGGTGCTGTTCCAATATCTCGTTCGCACACTTGAGGCTGATTTTGTACCTCGTCATATTGCATATAAAGGTAAAAGTGCCTGTCAACTTAACTGTTTTACATTCCTGTGTATAAGACAATATATTCTTAAACATTCTTGTGATTTTGTTGCAGAGTCATTAGACTGGGTGATTATCAGGGAATCTGTTTTAAGCGTGCTTCTGGTAAGACCTACCTACATCTGTAATTTATAAAAAGTAGCTTAGCTTTCTGGGCTAAAACTTTGTTTGTTGTTTCTTTGCCTCGTCATATTTTGTTGAAGATTTTTTTTTACCACTGACATAGTCACAGTTACGTGAAAGTATTGCAACGTCTGCGTTATTTTATGACATTTTTGGAATCCCTAATATTCATTAACAGGGATCGCGAAAACTGGTATTCAAAATGTTTGTCAAGAACTGCATATCCCTTCTGAACCAACATCAGCGGGAAGTTGAAGATGACATATCTTCTAAATCAGCATCTGATTTAGATTCTTCCTTAACCTTTTCATTGCTTGAGTTTGAAAGAGAAGCGCTTATATCCGTGAAAAAACTTTTCATTATGGTGAGCTATATCATAGTGTTTTTGATCATACACAGATTGTGTGAAGTGCAGATGCTAACTATTTCAGTTTTTTTTGTAGGTTATAAACCTTGACTTGATTAGGAAAGAAGCAGACAAATTGGGCCTGACTTCAAGGGCTGATGGCCTCAGGTTTGGTTCTTAGTTTCATTTTCTTAAGAATGTAACCATTGTGCCTGACATTCCATTTCCTTCTCTGTAGGAATCCTATCCTGGAAGTTATTCTAGAGGAGCTAACTTACAACACAATCTACTTATCCCCATTTCTTTTGGTAACTGCAAACCACTGCATCCTTCTGGCCTCTTACTCATTTTTCATGGATATCTTAATGTTATCATAATGTTGAACTTGCACGAGAAACTGAATGGGTGGTTCATTGTAAACCCACTCAAAGTTCCTAGTAAAGCTTGTCTGAATGCTTACCAATTTTCACTTTGTTATGAGTTCGCTTGATGCCAGCTAAAGATAGGAAATAAAGACAACATACTAAATTAGAATAGCTGACTTTACTTGAAATCTAGTAGTACTCTAATGTTCTGTTAATTCTTCAATCAGTAATCCGCACATGTGCTGGATTTTCCCCAGGAAAGGAAATGTGCACAACCCTTAAGCTTCCGCGTAATAGTTGTTGAGATAGAAGAATAAGATGTCTCCGTAGCTTTATAGTAACCGCACAGTCAAGCATAATGCCAGTTAAATTAGCTTTCGTTGTTACACATCTATAATTAATTTTCCTATTCCCTGTGTGATGTCCCTGTTGTATGGGGGATTCCTGTTCTTTTTTCCAAGATCATGCAGGAGAGCTGCATGTTCTACAATGTCATTTGAAAGGTATGACCCAAAGAAAAGACACAACCCAGAAAAAGGGAAACACACAGCCACCTAGGCAGCCTGAAACGACCTAAGGATTGCTACCACTAAAATACTTGTGCCGATGGCCATCCATGACCTCAAGCACAATCGTCCTCACCAGGCCACACCCTAGTCAATTACAAGTATAATCTGTAAGGCATGGGAAGCAGTCATCCACCATGGGATTTTGCAGCAACAGCCAAAACGCCGCACCATCCGGCTATGACCTCGACAACTCTTGTACAAGCATCACGGAGGCAGCAACAACTTTTTTTTTGGAAAAGGAGGATATACCCCCGGCCTCTGCATCTGGACGATGCATGCAGCCATTTTATTAATTATTCACAAAGACCATAAAAGTAATACATCAGTAAGCCTGAAGCCACCATCTAGGCAACACCTGTTGCTATTCCTATCCCTTAGATGAAGGTGTGCTGAATATCCGGGCCGAGTACCAAACAAACATTGCACCAAACCCTAACATCTAAAGTCGGATGCCCCAGCCCAGCCACACACCAGGACTGGGTCACACACCGGTCCAGTGCACTCTCAAAGATCACCGCAACCGTCTTCCACCGATCCCTCTCCAGAGCAAGCACTGACGCATCACCATTGCCAGGCTGCCGTCGACGCCACCACGGCGCCACACAGCGCCACCACCCTCCACGTATCCATCCACACGCGACCGTCGCCGAAACTCCGCGGCGCCATGCCACCAAGATCCGCCGCCGGCCATGCGGTAGATGTAACATCGCTCGTCCTCTTGTCCCCTCTAGCCAGTGGTTGCTCCAAAACGATGCCCCCAGGAGGGCGAACGACACCGCAGGCGTCATCATCGTCCGATCCGGTAGACCTAGATCTAGGGTTTCCCCCGGAACATCCCAATTGGGACTGCCGCTAAACGCCACCCAACCAAGACGAGCCCACCACCTTCCCATGCTCACCGAAGGCGACACCTCCATGAAGATGACAACGCCGCGAGCGTCGCTGCCGCCCAATCCAGAGGGATTTGGGTTTTCACCCCGGTACACGAGCAAAGGAGGGAGGCAGAGGCGGAATGGAGAACCTTGACGGCGCCTATATGTAGGGGACGGCGCCTGCACGCGTCGCCGTCGTCGTGGCCGGAAGATCCGGCCTTGGATTTCTCTGGGCTCCACACTTCCCCATCCTTTCCTCAGACGCGGCACCGACGACCAAGGGCAGCCGGAGACCAGATCGTGAGGCTTGGATTGGGACGGCGTCAGATCCGGGACGGGTGCCCCCGAGGCCACCACGCCCCGCAGGCACCACCCGCCGCCATCTTGCCGCCCGTGCGGCCAAGGGGGGCGGCCAGCACTTGCAACAACCGCCGGCCAAGGGCCGCCTCATGAGGCCGCCGCCTCGGTTCCAAGTCCCCCGTGCGCGGCAGGGCGGATAGGACCCTCACCGCCATCTTCCCCAACGGCCGCGTGGCGTTCCAGCGACCCCCTCCGATGGCAATGAGGGAGAGGAGAGAGGGAGGGGCGGCCGGCGGTGGACTAGGTTTAGCGCCGCCCAAGTCGCCCCTGCGGGAGCGACGCGGGGGCTGCGAGCTGTGATCACCTTAATTGTCAATTTCAGAGGCAGCAGCAACTAGTCCCTAGCGACGACCGACCTCCAGTTGCATGAGCATCAGGTTGACCAGGGGCAAATGAACCTGGTGTGGAGAATGGCCAATGCAGCCACTCCAACCACGACGCCTTCAAGGACCGTCTCCAGCCTGTCCAGCACCGTCAAGACTACCAATGACTAGCCATGGAACCGAACGGATAGAAGAGAGCCGGCAGTGACGAGGGTTTGGTGAGGTGGGAGAACGGCCAATGGTTTGGGAAGGGGTTGAGGCAGTGAGGGTTTGCTTCATGGGATTACAAGTTACCCTAACATTGGTCGTGTTATTTTTGAGAGCCCCCGTTTTAAATTCCACCGAATCTATACAAATCAGCTAAAGGTGACTGACTAGAGTTAAGGTCTCAGTAGAGATCTGATATGCATATTACTGACTACTTTGATTGCTTTGCTTCATGAGTAGTACTCAAACTTGCACAAGAATGTCTTAGTAATACCCATGATTGTACTTTCCAAATTCCTAACTTTTACGTCTTGTAAAGCAATCAAACCAAGACCTATGATGGTTAAGCAGCTACTATGTTAGTGTTTTGGGTCTTCATGTGGTTTTACAGGTAAAAGGGTGTTCCGGGGCAGCTGTACGGTTGAAACTGAAACTTGTCTCTTTTATTTTGGGTCATTTATATGGAATAGCTGTGCTGTAGCTGGCTATACACTAATAGAAACAGCACCACTATTGGGTGCAATAGCTGCCATAGCTGTATTAGCGGAACTCCATGCGTAGCAGTGATAGATAGCTATTTAGAAAACTACTTGGCAACTAAACTGTTTGCCAATGATTAGGCACATGGCTTAGTTTACCAGCTTCTTTTTTTGGTGAAGTGCGGACTTCGGAGTTTGGTCCATCGCTGATGGGTACCTCAAGTGTTTAATAACTGTTTGGACACAAGTTAGATATCTGGTGCCATTTAGATACGAAAACTTGCACCTTAAACTCTTATCCGATGAATGCTATATGATTTTTTTTGGCAATGAAAACAAAGAGATCAAAGCTATTTAGATACCGGAACCTGTACGCATAATTTTGTTTCTATTTGCTGCTCATTTTCCTGGTACTCCACTTTGATAGTAAATTAATGATTTTGTTTATCAACCGCAACAGGCCTTCACGGAGTGGAAGTGGAAATTGCAGATTATCCTGCTGTACTTCTCAAGATATCAAGTTAAGGTATTCTAAATTTACTTTATAATCACCTGATTCTTAGCATGCAAATGCCTTCTGTGCAACTAAAGAAATGCCCCTTTGGAGACAGTGATTGGTGTTTCAGTATATACAGCAGAAGTGTGACAATTGTGGTATCAAATGTTGGTATCAACTGTTGCTCTCCAGTTGATACAAATTTTCTTGCCTCTTAGATAGGCTCTCCAAATGTTCCACCCCCATCATGTCTTCATTGGCATTATCTGGACTGGTTTGTTTTATTAATTACATAGGACTTGAATATGTACCTATAATTTCAAACTGAGTTCTGAAATAAATGGAACATCATTTAAAAAATTCTACAAGTTTAATCTGACAGACAGAATCACCTTGAATTTGGCCACAACGAAAATGAATTCCAATGCTGAAACAGCAATATTGGTTCTCAAAGCTTAGGCTATCATTTGCAGGCTTATCCACAGCACTTAGATCATCTCAAACACACTTGACTTTAAAATGACACCACAATAGTAAACTTTATGCTAAATAGACATCACAAGAGCAAACTTTGTGGTAAATAACACTCCCGGGGAATATTCCATTGTGAGTTTCATTTAGAATGACACAAAGCGCTTCTCTTCCCTGCCTCCATCTCTTATCAACCAGTGACGTCCGTTACCCTGTTTCCTAGGCTGCATGCATGTTTAGCTCCACTCTCAACCATGCATATGGTACCCCCTCCGATCGATTATAAGTCTTGCAGTTTTGAACTAATATTAGTTCAACCTTGGTTCAAAACCGCGATACTTATTATGAATCGGAGGCGTACCATTTTACAGATCTTTTGCTCTTTCCTATGTTATTTGAAAGTCTAGCATGATTGGATTATTTGTCCTCTAAACAAGAATCTTAGGAGTGTTACTGACCTGTACTAACAATTGTTTTTTGGACACGTTGATAGAAGTTACAAGTACTACAGTTTAGATGTCAATTAGAAAAGGATGTCAAGTACTACTGTTTGGTTTTTATAGGCAACTTTTCCCACACACATGGAACTCTTATTTGTAGTAGCATTTTTGAGAGATAGACATCAAAATGCCAACTAACAGGTGCAGATGTATAGCACAAACTAACGTATTATTTATGAACTCAGTTTTCTGTGTGAATGGAGTTAAAATGACTAGAGAGATCATTATTAAATGTTAATATTGACATGCTAATTGGTGTATTGTCCTCGTTGTCTCTTCTACCTGAGAGCTTTCACCTAAGTTCATTTTGTGATCAAAGCAAAATCATGGATGCTATTGCCACCTTTTTTGTTGCTCATAGTCTGCAGTCCGTACTCGGAGGTCAGATAATTCTCAACAAGATTTGACAGTGGAAAGCGCTCTGAGTATGTTTTCAACAGAAGCAAGCGCAAAGGCCATGGTTAAGATGATGTGTCCAGAAGTTGCTCAGCTTCTCTTAGCACATGCATACCAGGTTAGGGCATTAAGTGCCTGCTCCTTATTTTCTATAAAAGATTTTTTTGTCTAGATTTTGGACAGAGGCGACTAGATATTTGATTTGACCCCAGAAATGTATGTTTTGACCCTAGAAATAGTGACATGGAATAATATAGACGCATACACGTCTCCAGAATATAGTTTCTAAGGTGATACTCCTTGGTAGATAGGCAGTAAGCGTATGTGTCTTTAACTCTAGCTTTTGTGTGCTAATACTTTCACAAAAATGTATGGCCATCTTTGCATTGTACTGTATATTGCCTGATTATCTGTCATTCAGGTTGAGAGCATAAACGCATCATTCATCCATTATTTGCCGCTAGCTTGATACTGTCTAGAGCATATTCTTTTTCTCTTTGTTTAATTGAAGAGCGTAATACTATTGTTATTAAGAAACTTGAACAGGCGGCATTGTAGATCTCTGTCATCCATGTTCCCACCCTGATGTTCTTCTGCTGTTCTGATATTCTTCCATTTACAGCAATCTACATCTTGGGTTATAATTTTGACAATCATAAAACCTTTCAGGTCTGCCTATCCGTTGATGGTGATTCTAGCGAAGCTAATGATGCAGCAAAAATGATGGGAGCGTCTCTTCTCGAGATATCTTGCAAGTTTGTGTCGGCTTTCCAGAATCTGAGAAAAATCAACACGTGAGTATTTTGTTGTGTTTATTATCGTAGCGGCCACCACGATTCTAAAGCTGTCAGGACTCAGGAGATGAGTGTCAGATGGTACTCTCGCTGCATGTCGGGCAACCATATCAGACTATCAGTACGGATCTGCCAACAAATTCACTAAGTTCCCTATGCATTTAATTTCTGTATACCGTTTTGCAGGAACATTCAGATTTCACAGTTTGAGAAAGAAGCTTTGTTCACTGCAGCAACGCTGACAAGAAAACTGCAGAACGAGTGAAGATTGGAGACTTGGAAGTATTCATTTTGGATTTTGGAGACTTGGAAGCGATGGGATCAAATGGTTTATCTTAAGAGAACGATGGATCTTTGTCTCGGCTATTGCACGGCAAAGTATGTTACCTGTGTATATATATTTCGGTTATCTATTTCCTCTGTAGTAGAGTATCCGACCCTGACGTAAAGAACTGAAGCATCTGGGTTGCTCATCTCAGGGCAGATATCAAATTCACTTGGTTTTCTACTCGGCAAATATGTACTAAAGAATGCTGGTTTCGTCTTACTCCCTCTGTTTCAAATTACTTGTCGCAGGTATGGATGTATTTAGATATATTTTAGTTCTAGATACATCCATTTCTGCGACGAGTAATTTGGAACGGAGGGAGTAGATGGTAACCAAGCAAACCAGCCCGGGTGTACTAGAAGAGGCTGAAATCTAGGGCCTTGTTGTTAGCCCTGAGAGCAATGCTAATCTTGTTGTCCTCCGTACCTAAATATAAGTCTTTTTAGAGATTTCAATATGAAGTACATACGGAGCAAAATAAGTGAATCTACTTTAAAATATGTCTATGTGTCTGTATGTAATCCCTATTGAAATCTCTGAAAAGATTTATATTTAGAAACGGAAGTAGTAGTACATCTAAATAGCTTATCCACTAACCTATTTTTCTCATACATGCAAGTATAGTATGTCACCTTGGAATACAACATGCATCGAGAAAAGTCCATCACAATATGTAATCATGCATAGGAAAAAGCCCATGTCAACATGCAAAAATGCATGAGGATTTTTCATTCTATTATGCTATTTATTATTAAATAGATATTTTACAACTATACAATAATAATACGCAATAAATCATATGTATTTTTAATTTTAGTTCTCATAGAACAATGCCCGTGTGTTACGACGGGATATAAATATTCTAGTACGTTTGCTTGTAATTTATCTATCCATAATATGCGATTGTGTTAATAAATGTTGATCAAATTTTGTTCGTGATTTACCTTATATTTTGATCGAAAGTGATTTACCTGCCCATAGTATGCGACTGTGTAAATAAATGTTCATCAAATTCTGCTCCTGATTTACCTTGTATTTTGATTAGAAGTTTGGTAAATAAATTAAAGTGGAATTTGTTTAGAAAGTAAGTAATACATGGGGAAGGTTGGATGAAGGGATGGTGCGAAGACAGGTGAAACGGGAGCCTTATATTCTTTTTAAGTAGTAGAGATACTATTTGTTGTTCAGCCAACAATTCAGCTCACCTGTGTGCGAAACATGCAAGCACACTGAGTGTGACTGATTGCTGGATGAACTCCCCTCCTGATTTCCTCGTGACAAGCCTGTTGGCTGATCGCGTTGGAGCTGGAAATGATTGAATAGAGCTCTATGATTCCTGCAAAAGAAAAATACAATCAAATCTCATTAGTATATATTGCAAAACATTCATACAACAAAAGTGTGGGGTAAC
This sequence comes from Triticum urartu, assembly GCF_003073215.2. Taxonomy (NCBI): domain Eukaryota; kingdom Viridiplantae; phylum Streptophyta; class Magnoliopsida; order Poales; family Poaceae; genus Triticum; species Triticum urartu. The sequence continues at coordinate 321,679,308 of NC_053027.1, read as the reverse complement.
TTCTAGTAAATAATATACCCAACAATTGGCTGTATAAGACCGGCGTGTCATTCATAGCCAACATACTTAGTCACTCATATAATAGAGTTGGTTATAAGGTTGGCTACTAGGTTAGTATTTTTTTTGCACTTTTCGATTTCCTGTTTCTCGCATTTACTCTTTTTATCTACTAGCATGACAAATTGACGAAGCTTTGACACCAAGTCGTAGATCTCGGCTTCTTGGTCGGAGTCACACGTAAAGCAAGTAAAGACCCCTAGTGGTTGTTGTTTAGGGTTCTAAAAGAACCCCACGATGGAGTTGTGAGTATGTGTTTTGTGTTGATCTCCTCTCTGCCCATGTTGTGGTTCTCGGATGATTGAGAAAAAGGGGTTTCCCCTGCTTTATATTATAAAGCAAACCTCCGATACATCTAGCACGCTGGAGCCGCAGCACAGATAAGCCCAAAAGAAAACAAAAAAAAATGAAAGAGAAATGAATGCTGACACCGGCAGATCAACGACGAAAGGAAGACCGGCAACCGCTGCACCCTCCGACGAAGTGCCACCGCGCTCCCAGCATCTCGAAGCGCCTCGCACCAAGCAACACCTTCAAGAAGGAATGCGACGGCGCCGCCGCTGTTGCCCGAACAAGTTCTAGGGTTTCCCCAGGTACGCGAGGGATGGTGGGGAAGGGATATATCCGACGCCCCTCAAGAAGGTCCAATGGTGCCCGCAAGCGTCACCGCGTCGGTGCCGGACAAGCCGACAAGCATTTCTCCCGATCCAGAACCACCACCATCACCCGATGCACTTCGAGATGCACCACCACAACAGCCGCCCACCAGCCTGTGCCACCACGGTTACCGGACACCCCTGCCGCCTCACTGGAGCTGCCAACATGAGGCCTAGCTCGGGCAAAGAGACCCCGGCCACGGGAGCGAGCACAACTCAGACGGGGGGAGGGGACACTCTCCACCGCCGCAGCGGAGCCGGCCGGACGCGGCAACGAGGACTTGCCGGGCCTCGACGGCCCGGCCGGGTCCACTTGGACCCGGACAATCCTGTCATGACGCTGCAACTCGCCGACTGACGAAGTCCGCACCACCCGAGCCCGCCGCCACCATGCCATCACCAGGAAATGACACCGCGGAACACCGAGCCATCGGCCCACCCAAACCCAGATGGGGCCAAATTTGGGCTGGGCGGGCGCCGCCAGCCACCAGCGCCACCGCGCTGTCCCACGGCAAACGGCCGCACCGCCGCGTCGAGCACCACCATGGCACGCGGCATCACTGCCGACGGGCCACACCGACGCCGGCCGAGGAGCACCGCCACCAGCCCCCACCGGCCGGGCATGGGGGGCTGTGCGCGGGGAAGGGCAGGCCCGTCGCCGCCAGCACCACGCGGCCGAGGCCCGGCGGCGCTCGCTGGCGGCGGCGGGAGGAAGGAGATGCGAGGAGAGAGCCTGAAGGGGAGCGGCGGAAGGGCCCCCCGGCCGCCTCGCCCGGGGAGGCGATGCGGGGGGTACGGGGAAGGGGGGAGGGGCGGGGGGAGTGGGAGAGGCATGCGGCGACGGCGGGCTCCGGCCGCGGCTCCGTGCGGGGGAGCCGCCGGCGACGGCGCAGGAACCCTAGGCGGAGGAGGGAGCTCGGGGTCGGGAGGGAGGTCCGCAAGCGCTTGGAGTTAACCGTGTTCTCTCCCTTACAGTCCGTTCTTGGATGATTTAGGGGTAGTCTAGCAACATGTCTGGCCTAGCTGACTGCTAGCGTTTCCTCTTGTACGTTCATTTGTATCTAGGGAGGGGGATGGGTTGAATAGACTATTAAAACAACATACACTACTGCAGGATGCTGCTAACGCAACACTACGATCAGAGACCCTTTGACGAAACTGTGTGCGATGCATTAATCGCAAACGATGATGAAAAAACCCGCCAAAAAATATGGAAAACGTTTGCGATGGTGGAGCCATCAAACACGGTTCCAATTTTAGTTGCGTGTGTGATGCAGGGCATACAGTTCAGTTCAATTAACTGTTTGCGACGAGGAAGAAGAATAGAAACGGGCAGACAGATGAAGGCGTGTGTGACGCCCCCGTTTCAATCGTACACTAATCATACACGCAAACATGTACGATCAAGATCAAGGACTCACAGGAAGATATCACAACACAACTCTAAAATAAAATAAGTCATACAAGCATCATAATACAAGCCAGGGGCCTCGAGGGCTCGAATACAAGTGCTCGATCATAGACGAGTCAACGGAAGCAACAATACCTGAGTACAGACATAAAGTTAAACAAGGTGCCATAAGATGGCTAGCACAAAGTAGGATACAGATCGAAAGAGGTGCCGGCCTCCTGACTGGGATCCTCCTAAACTACTCATGGTCGTCGGTGGCCTGAACGTAGCAGTAGGCACCCTCGGTGTAGTAGGGGTCGTCGAAGGTGGCGTCTGACTCCTAGGCTCTAGCATTTGGTTGCGACAACTGAGAATAATGGAAAGGGGGAAAAGAGGGAGAAAAGCAACCGTGAGTACTCATCCAAAGTACTCGCAAGCAAGGATCTACACTACATATGCATGGGTATCAGTGTAAAGGGGCAATATTGGTGGACTGAGCTGCAGAATGCCAGAATAAGAGGGGGATAGCTAGTCCTATCGAAGACTACGCTTCTGGCAGCCTCCATCTTGCAGCATGTAGAAGAGAGTAGATGGTAAGTTCATCAAGTATCATCGCATAGCATAATCCTACCCGGCGACCCTCTCCTCGCCGGCCCTGTGAGAAAGTGATCACCGGGTTGTATCTGGCACTTGAAAGGGTGTGTTTTATTAAGTATTCGGTTCTAGTTGTCATAAGATCAAGGTACAACTCCGGGTCGTCCTTTTACCGAGGGACACGACTATTCGAATAGATAAACTTCCCTGCATGGGTGCACAAAATTACCCAACACGCTCGATCCCTCTGGCCGGACACACTTTCCTGGGTCATGCCCGACCTCGGAAGATCAACACGTCGCAGCCCCACCTAGGCCTAACAGAGAGGTCAGCACGCCGGTCTAAATCCTATGCGCATAGGGGTCTGGGCCCATCGCCCGTTGCACACCTGCATGTTGCGTACGCGGTCGGTGAGCAGACCTAGCAACCTCCATTACAAAGGAAGTTGCATTATGCGGTCCAACCCGGCGCGCGCCGCTCAGTCGCTGACGTCAAGAAGGCTTCGACTGATACCACGGCGTCGAGTGCCCATAACTGTTCTCGCATAGTTGGTTAGTGCATATAGGCCAGTGGCCAGACTCAGATCAAATACCAAGATCTCGTTAAGCGTGTTATTTTGAAGTATCCGCGGACGCCGACCAGGGCTAGGCCCACCTCTCACCTAGGTGGTCTCAACCTGCCCTGTCGCTCCGCCATAAAGATCCACCCAGAGGGCCGTCGGGACAAATGTCCTTTCAGCCCCCAATCCGTGAATCACTCGCGGGTACTCTACGAGCCGACCCGACTTTAATCACCACATGTATCATATATTATGTATATAAATATATACACGTGATCACCTCGAGAGTGATCACGACCTGATAGTATAGCATGGCAGACGAACAAGAATGTAGGGCCACTAATGATAAACTAGCATCCTATACTAAGCATTTAGGATTGCAGGTAAAGGTAACAACAGTAGTGGCAAAGACAGGCTATGCAGCAGAATAGGATTAACCGAAAGCAGCAGCAAGCTACACTACTCTAATGCAAGCAGTAGAGAGAAGGAATAGGCGATATCGGGTTGATCAAGGGGGGGGGCTTGCCTGGTTGCTCTGGCAAAAAGGAGGGGTCGTCAACACCGTAGTCGACCGGGGCAGCAACAACGTCGGTCTCGTAGTCTACCGGAGAGAAGAGGGGGAAGAAACAATAAATATAATGCAAACATAAGCATGATGATGCATGACATGACAATGAGCGGTGCTAGGTGTGCCCTAACGCGGTAGTAGGTGATACCGGTGAAGGGCGAAAACATCCGGGAAAGTATTCCCGGTGTTTCGCGTTTTCAGACAGACGAAACAAAGGGGGAAAGTTGCATGTTAGCTATGCTAGGGACGTGTGGCTAACAAACGGACTCCGTATTCGGATTTGTCTCGTCGTTCTGAGCAACTTTCATGTACAAAGTATTTTCATCCAAGTTACGGATTATTTTATATTAATTTTTAGAGATTTAATTCATTTTTAGAATTAACAAAATTAATTTAATTAGAAAATGCAATTATGATGTCATCATGACGTTAGCAGTCAACTCTCACCGTTGACTGGTCAGACTGGCACGTGGGTCCCACTATCATTGTCTAAGACTAACTAAACATGTTTAATTAGTTTAACTAGTGATTAGGTTAAACAAAACATAATTAATTAATATTTTTATTATTTATTATTTTAATATCTTTTTAAAAAACTTTCTGGGGGTAGGTCCCCTTGTCATAGGGCCACGGGGGCCTTAGCGGGTGAGCGAATAGGCGGTTACGGGCGTGCGGGTGCGCGCCCGAGTCCACCCGGGAAGGGGACTCCGGCCAGGGAGGGGGCACGGCCGCAGCGGCGGGCGCCGGCTGTGGAAAAACGGCGCGGGGCCAGCGAGGCGAAGGAGGCGCGCAGCGGCGTGCGCGAGCTACAGCGGTGGAGGTGGTGGCGGGGTCACTCAGGCGAACCGGGGCGAAGGCGACGGCGGGACGGGCGCTGGCAGCGCGCAGCCAGGCTGAGTAGGAGGGGGACGACGGAGCTCAGGCAGCGAGAAAACAGCGCAGGGAGGGGCGGAGCCGGAGCGGGCGGGGGGGGGGGGGGGGGCACACAATAGCGTCGGCGAGTCGGGACAGCGTGCGCGGGCGAGCAGCGGGGCAACGAGCGGGGCGGTGGCCCGTGCTACGGCGCGGTCGTGCGCGGCGGACGGCGTCCGACTGGGGGAGAGGGGAGAGGCCGGGGCCTCACTGCGGGAGCGTAGGGTTATGGGCAACGGGGGTCAAGGAGGAGGACAATGAAGGAAATATGCCCTAGAGGCAATAATAAAGTTATTATTTATTTCCTTATATCATGATAAATGTTTATTATTCATGCTATAATTGTATTAACCGGAAACATGATACATGTGTGAATACATAGACAAACAGAGTGTCACTAGTATGCCTCTACTTGACTAGCTCGTTGATCAAAGATGGTTATGTTTCCTAACCATAGACATGAGTTGTCATTTGATAAACAGGATCACATCATTAGGAGAATGATGTTATTGACTTGACCCATTTCATCAACTTAGCACTTGATCGTTTTAGTTTACTGCTATTGCATTCTTCATGACTTATACATGTTCCTATGACTATGAGATTATGTAACTCCCGATTACTGGAGGAACACTTTGTGTGCTACCAAACGTCACAATGTAACTGGGTGATTATAAAGGTGCTCTACAAGTGTCTCCGATGGTACTTGTTGAGTTGACATAGATCAAGATTAGGATTTGTCACTCCAATTGTCGGAGAGGTATCTCTGGGCCAACTTGGTAATGCACATCACTATAAGCCTTGCAAGCATTGTAACTAATGAGTTAGTTGCGGGATGATGCATTACAGAACAAGTAAAGAGACTTGCCGGTAACGAGATTGAACTAGGTATTGAGATACCGACGATTGAATCTCGGGCAAGTAACATACCGATGACAAAGGGAACAACGTATGCTGTTATGCGGTTTGACCGATAAAGATCTTCGTAGAATATGTGGGATCCAATATGAACATCCATGTTCCGCTATTGGTTATTGACCGGAGACGTGTCTCAGTCATGTCTACATAGTTCTCGAACCCGTAGGGTCCGCACGCTTAAAGTTTGGTGACGATCGGTATTATGAGTTTTTGTGTTTTAATGTACCGAAGGTAGTTCGGAGTCCCGGATATGATCACAAACATGACGACGAGTCTCGAAATGGTCGAGACGTAAAGATCGATATATTGGACGACTATATTCGGACACCAGAAGTGTTCCAGGTGATTTCGGAGAAACCGGAGTGTCGGAGGGTTACCGGAACCCCCTCGGGAGAAATAATGGGCCTTAGTGGAGAGAGAGAGAGGGCTGACCTAGGGCAGGCCGCACGCCCCTCCCCCTCTGGTCCGAATTGGACTAGGAGAGGGGGTGGGCGCCCCCTTTCCTTCTCCCTCTCCCCTTCCTTTCCCCCTCCTAGTAGGAGTAGGAAAGAGGGGAGTCCTACTCCTACTAGGAGGAGGACTCCTCCTCCTGGCGCGCCATAGAGGGCCGGCCGGCTTCCCCTCTTGCTCCTTTATTTACGGGGGCAGGGGGGCACCTCTAGACACACAAGTTGACCATTGATCCCTTAGCCGTGTGCGGTGGCCCCCTCCTCCATAATCCACCTCAATCATATCGTAGTGGTGCTTAGGCGAAGCCCTGCGTCGGTAGCAACATCATCACCGTCAACACGCCGTCGTGCTGACGAAACTCTCCTGTGAAGCTCTGCTGGATCGGAGTTCGTGGGACGTCATCGAGCTGAACGTGTGCTGAACTCGGAGGTGTTGTACGTTCGGTACTTGGATCGGTCGGATCATGAAGACGTTCGACTACATCAACCGCGTTCTCATAACGCTTCCGCTTACGGTCTACAAGGGTACGTGGATGATACTCTTCCCTCCCGTTGCTATGCATCTCCATGATCTTGCGTGTGCGTTGGAATTTTTTTTGAAATTACTACGTTCCCCAAGAGTGGCATCCGAGCCTGGTTTATGCGTAGATGTTATATCCATGAGTAGAACACAAGTGAGTTGTGGGCGATACAAGTCATACTGCTTACCAGCATGTCATACTTTGGTTCGGAGGTATTGTTGGATGAAGCGGCCCTGACCGACATTACGCGTATGCTTACGCGAGACTGGTTCTACCGACATGCTTTGCACACAGGTGGCTGGCGGGTGTCAGTTTCTCCAACTTTAGTTGAACCGAGTGTGGCTACGCCCGGTCCTTGAGAAGGTTAAAACATCACTAACTTGACAAACTATCGTTGTGGTTTTGATGCGTAGGTAAGAAGGGTTCTTGCTCAGCCCATAGCAGCCACGTAAAACTTGCAACAACAAAGTAGAGGACGTCTAACTTATTTTTGCAGGGCATGTTGTGATGTGATATGGTCAAGACATGATGCTATATTTTTGTTGTATGAGATGATCATGTTTTGTAACCGAGTTATCGGCAACTGGCAGGAGCCATATGGTTGTCGCTTTATTGTATGCAATGCAATCGCCCTGTAATTGCTTTACTTTATCACTAAGCGGTAGCGATAGTCGTAGAATCAATAGTTGGCGAGACAACAACGATGCTACGATGGAGATCAAGGTGTCGCGCCGGTGACGATGGTGATCATGATGGTGCTTCGGAGATGGAGATCACAAACACAAGATGATGATGGCCATATCATATCACTTATATTGATTGCATGTGATGTTTATCTCTTATGCATCTTATTTTGCTTAGATTGACGGTAGCATTATAAGATGATCTCTCACTAAATTTCAAGGTACAAGTGTTCTCCCTGAGTATGCACCGTTGCGAAAGTTCATCGTGCCGAGACACCATGTGATGATCGGGTGTGATAAGCTCTACGTTCACATACAACGGGTGCAAGCCAGTTTTGCACATGCAGAATACTCGGGTTAAACTTGACGAGCCTAGCATATGCAGATATGGCCTCGGAACACTAAGACCGAAAGGTCGAGCGTGAATCATATAGTAGATATGATCAACATATTGATGTTCACCATTGAAAGCTACTCCATCTCACGTGATGATCGGTTATGGTTTAGTTGATTTGGATCACGTGATCACTTAGAAGATTAGAGGGATGTCTTTCTAAGTGGGAGTTCTTAAGTAATATGATTAACTGAACCTTAATTTATCATGAACTTAGTACCTGATAGTATTTTGCATGTCTATGTTGTTGTAGATAGATGGCCCGTGCTGTTGTTTCATTGAATTTTAATGCGTTCCTTGAGAAAGCAAAGTTGAAAGATGATGGTAGCAATTACACGGACTGGGTCCATAACTTGAGGATTATCCTCATTGCTGCACAAAAGAATTACATCCTAGAAGCACCGCTAAGTGCCAAACCTGCTGCAGGAGCGACACCAGATGTTATGAATGTCTGGCAGAGCAAAGCTGATGACTACTTGATAGTTCAGTGTGCCATGCTTTACGGCTTAGAACCGGGACTTCAACGACGTTTTGAACGTCATGGAGCATATGAGATGTTCCAGGAGTTGAAGTTAATATTTCAAGCAATTGCCCGGATTGAGAGATATGAAGTCTCCAATAAGTCCTACAGCTACAAGATGGAGGGGAATAGTTCTGTCAGTGAACATATACTCAGAATGTCTGGGTACCATAACCACTTGACTCAACTGGGAGTTAATCTTCCTGTTGATAGTGTCATTGACAGAGTTTTTCAATCGCTGCCACCAAGCTACAAGAGCTTCGTGATGAACTATAACATGCAAGGGATGAATAAAATAATTCCCGAGCTCTTCGCAATGCTAAAGGCTGCGGAGGTAGAAATTAAGAAGGAGCATCAAGTGTTGATGGTTAACAAGACCATTAGTTTCAAGAAAAAGGGTAAAGGGAAGAAGAAATGGAACTTCAAGAAGAACGACAAACAAGCTGCTGCTCAAGAGAAGAAACCCAAATCTGGACCTAAGCCTGAGACTGAGTGCTTCTACTGCAAACAGACTGGTCACTGGAAGCGGAACTGCCCCAAGTATTTGGCGGATAAGAAGGATGGCAAGGTGAAAAAAGGTATATGTGATATACATGTTATTTATGTGTACCTTACTAATTTTCGCAGTAGTGCCTGGGTATTTGATACTGGTTCTGTTGCTAATGTTTGCAACTCGAAACAGGGACTACGGATTAAGCGAAGATTGGCAAAGGACGAGGTGACGATGCGCGTGGGAAATGGTTCCAAAGTCGATGTGATCGCAGTCGGCGCGCTACCTCTACATCTACCTTCGGGATTAGTATTAGACCTGAATAATTGTTATTTGGTGCCAGCTTTAAGCATGAACATTATATCTGGATCTTGTTTGATGCAAGACGGTTATTCATTTAAATAAGAGAATAATGGTTGTTCTATTTATATGAGTAATATCTTTTATGGTCATGCACCCTTAAAGAGTGGTCTATTCTTTTTGAATCTCGATAGTGGAGATACAAATATTCATAGTATTGAAGCTAAAAGATGCAGAGTTGATAATGATAGTGCAACTTATTTGTGGCACTGCCGCTTAGGTCATATTGGTATAAAACTCATGAAGAAACTCCATTCTGATGGACTTTTGGAATCACTTGATTATGAAGCACTTGGTACTTGCGAACCGTGCCTCATGGGCAAGATGACTAAAACGCCGTTCTCCGGAACTATGGAGCGTGTTGGGGAACGTAGTAATTTCAAAAATTTCCTACGCACACGCAAGATCATGGTGATGCATAGCAACGAGAGGGGAGAGTGTTGTCTACGTACCCTCGTAGACCGAAAGCGGAAGCGTTATAACAACGCGGTTGATGTAGTCGTACGTCTTCACGGCCCGACCGATCAAGCACCGAAACTTCGACACCTCCGAGTTCTAGCACACGTTCAGCTCGATGACGATCCCCGGACTCCAATCCAGCAGAATGTCGGGGAAGAGTTCCGTCAGCACGACGGCGTGGTGACGATCTTGATGTTCTACAGTCGCAGGGCTTCGCCTAAGCACCGCTACAATATTATCGAGGATTATGGTGGAGGAGGGCACCGCACACGGCAAGAGATCAATGATCAATTGTTGTGTCTATGGGGTGCCCCCTGCCCCCGTATATAAAGGAGCAAGGGAGGGAGGCGGCCGGCCTAGGAGGAGGGCGCGCCAAGGGGGGGGGGTCCTACTCCCACCGGGAGTAGGACTCCTCCTTCCCTTGTTGGAGTAGGAGAGAAGGAAAGAGGGGGAGAGGAACAAGGAAAAGTGGGCTGCACCCCTTGTCCAATTCGGACCAGAGGGGGGGCGCGCGCCTCCTTCCTTTTGGCCTCTCTCCTCTATTCCCGTATGGCCCAATAAGGACCATATACTCCCCGGCGAATTCCCGTAACTCTCTGGTACTCCGAAAAATATCCGAATCACTCAGAACCTTTCCAATGTCCGAATATAGTCATCCAATATATCGATCTTTACGTCTCGACCATTTCGAGACTCCTCGTCATGTCCCCGATCTCATCTGGGACTCCGAACTCCTTCGGTACATCAAAACTCATAAACTCATAATATAACTGTCATCGAAACCTTAAGCGTGCGGACCCTACGGGTTCGAGAATAATGTAGACATGACTGAGACACGTCTCCAGTCAATAACCAATAGCGGAACCTGGATGCTCATATTGGCTCCCACATATTCTACGAAGATCTTTATCGGTTAGACCGCATAACAACATACGTTGTTCCCTTTGTCATCGGTATGTTACTTGCCCGAGATTTGATCGTCGGTATCTGAATACCTAGTTCAATCTCGGTACCGACAAGTCTCTTTACTCGTTCCGTAATACATCATCCCGCAGCTAACTCATTAGTTGCAATGCTTGCAAGGCTTAAGTGATGTGCATTACCGAGAGGGCCCAGAGATACCTCTCCGACAGTCGGAGTGACAAATCCTAATCTCGAAATACGCCAACCCAACAAGTACCTTTGGAGACACCTGTAGAGCACCTTTACAATCACCCAATTACGTTGTGACGTTTGGTAGCACACAAAGTGTTCCTCCGGTAAACGGGAGTTGCATAATCTCATAGTCATAGGAACATGTATAAGTTATGAAGAAAGCAATAGCAACAAACTAAACGATCAAGTGCTATGCTAACGGAATGGGTCAAGTCAATCACATCATTCTCCTAATGATGTGATCCCGTTAATAAAATGACAACTCATGTCTATGGTTAGGAAACATAACCATCTTTGATCAACGAGCTAGTCAAGTAGAGGCATACTAGTGACACTCTGTTTGTCTATGTATTCACACATGTATTATGTTTCCGGTTAATACAATCTAGCATGAATAATAAACATTTATCATGATATAAGGAAATAAATAATAACTTTATCATTGCCTCTAGGGCATATTTTCTTCAGTCTCCCACTTGCACTAGAGTCAATAATCTAGTTCACATTACCATGTGATTTAATACCAATAGTTCACATCACCATGTGATTAACACCCATAGTTCACATCGACATGTGACCAACACCCAAAGGGTTTACTAGAGTTGGTAATCTAGTTCACATCGCTATGTGATTAACACCCAAAGAATACTAAGGTGTGATCATGTTTTGCTTGTGAGAGAAGTTTAGTCAACGGGTCTGCCATATTCAGATCCGTACGTATTTTGCAAATTTCTATGTCAACAATGCTCTGCACGGAGCTACTCTAGCTAATTGCTCCCACTTTCAATATGTATCCAGATTGAGACTTAGAGTCATCTGGATTAGTGTCAAAACTTGCATCAACGTAACCCTTTATGACGAACCTTTTGTCACCTCCATAATTGAGAAACATATCCTTATTCCACTAAGGATAATTTTGACCAATGTCCAGTGATCTACTCCTAGATCACTATTGTACTCCCTTGCCAAACTCAGGGCAGGGTATACAATAGGTCTGGTACACAGCATGACATACTTTATAGAACCTATGGCTGAGGCATAGGGAATGACTTTCATTCTCTCTCTATCTTCTGCCGTGGTCGGGCTTTGAGTCTTACTCAATTTCACACCTTGTAACACAGGCATGAACTCTTTCTTTGACTGTTCCATTTTGAACTACTTCAAAAACTTGTCAAGGTATGTACTCATTGAAAACTTATCAAGCGTATTGATCTATCTCTATAGATCTTGATGCTCAATATGTAAGCAGCTTCACCGAGGTCTTTATTTGAAAAACTCCTTTCAAACACTCCTTTATGCTTTACAGAATAATTCTACATTATTTCCGACCAACAATATGTCATTCACATATACTTATCAGAAATGCTGTAGTGCTCCCACTCACTTTCTTGTAAATACAGGCTTCACCGTAAGTCTGTATAAAACTATATGCTTTGATCAACTTATCAAAGCGTATATTCCAACTCCGAGATGCTTGCACCAGTCCATAGATGGATCGCTAGAGCTTGCATATTTTTTTAGTACCTTTAGGATTGACAAAACCTTCTAGTTGCATCATATACAACTCTTCTTTAATAAATCCTTTAAAGAATGCATTTTTGTTTATCCATTTGCCAGATTTCATAAAATGCGGCAATTGCTAACATGATTCGGACAGACTTAAGCATAGATACGAGTGAGAAACTCTCATCGTAGTCAACACCTTGAACTTGTCGAAAACCTTTTTGCGATAATTCTAGATTTGTAGATAGTAACACTACTATCAGCGTCCGTCTTCCTCTTGAAGATCCATTTAATCTCAATGGCTCGCCGATCAATGGGCAAGTCAATCAAAGTCCATACTTTGTTCTCATACATGGATCTCATCTCAGATTTCATGGCCTCAAGCCATTTCATGGAATCTAGGCTCATCATCGCTTCCTCATAGTTCGTAGACTCGTCATGGTCAAGTAACATGACCTCCAGAACAGCATTACCGTACCACTCTGGTGCGGATCTCACTCTGGTTTACCTATGATGTTTGGTAGTAACTTGATCTGAAGTTACATGATCATCATCATTAGCTTCCTCACTAATTGGTGTAGTAGTCACAGGAACAGATTTCTGTGATGAACTACTTTCCAATAAGGGAGCAGGTACAGTTACCTCATCAAGTTGTACTTTCCTCCCACTCACTTCTTTCGAGAGAAACTCCTTCTCTAGAAAGGATCCATTCTCAGCAACGAATATCTTGCCTTCGTGTTGGGGATATTACTACTGGGCGTAAACCGGCCTATCTGGGCCGGGTTAACTTCGTCAGTAGTTAAACATGTTAAAGCCCAAGAAGACAGAGGAGGGCTCAAGGCCCATGGTCGGTTCAAGGCCTGTAGCCGTAAACCGGCGTTAGTAGTTAACTTGTATTGTAAGTTAGGAATAAGTAGAGACCAAACCGGACACATCTATGAGCCGGTATTGGGACTCTGTAAGCCGACGGGAGTCACCCGTGTATATAAGGGGACGACCCGACGGCGGTTCAAGGACAACAGACAACAACTCGAGACATAGGCGAAGCTTGTTTGCTCCCTAGTCATCGAAACCCCATCAATTCCATCACAACTAGACGTAGGCTTTTACCTTCATTGAAGGGGCCGAACTAGTATAAACTCTCTTGCATCCCTGTGTCCGCTTTTACCCCTTCAAGCTAACCCATCGTGATGGCTCCACGACTAAGTCCTTTCTCTAGGACTTCTGCCGTGACAAAACCATGACAGTTGGCGCCCACCGTGGGGTAATCGCACGATGGTTTCCGGTTCTTGGAGGGCCGCTTTGAAGGACTCGAGGGCTACGCTGTAGGCCGGATGACTAAGAGTCGTCGCGGCAAGCTCTACATCGACGACGCAGGCTGGGGCCCCGAGGCCGGCTCAATTGAGTACGGGTACCGGGTCCCCTTTAGTGGCATTCATATTTTCATTGGCAAGATTGGTGAACCGGGCCCTGAGCCGGACATCTGCACCGACCTCGTCGAGACGGCTCAGCGTGCGCGATCCGCCCGGGTTAAACCGGCCATGAAGCGTGCCTTCGTGGGAGTCATCCATGGAGGAAGTTATGAGGATGGATCGGAATCTCGCGGCGATGCCGTCGTTTGTTCCGATGACGAGTCATCGACCGGAGAAACCGAATCTCTTTATCAGCTACAAGACGGCTGGATTGGGGGCTGTTCCAATGGCGACAGTATTCCGGACCCCTCTGATCTGCCCAACCGGGTTGGAATATTCATGACTGGCACACAAGCAGCGCTTCATTCTTCGACCGCTGCGGCAACAACCACCGGTTCAGCAGCGGCAACGGCTGCCGGGGCAGGAGGCCCTGTGCGCCCGCCGGCTCAGGTTCTATCAGAACTATTTGATGCGTTGGCTGTGCTTATGGCGGAAGTTAATCCGCCGGATCAGAATGTTCACAACGCGGAGATCGCAAAGGTAAAGGAACAGATCACCTAGGCCAAGGCGGATCTGGCGGCTGAGGACACCAGGATGGCCGCAGAGCGGGCCGCTTTAGACGCACAGGCCTACAGGCTTATGTTGGACTAGAGCGCGTCACATGAAGTCATGAGGAGGAAGCATCGATCCCGCTTACCTCTGGTTTTCGAGGCCAGATACCTTTTCAACACTCCAGGACCAAGAGCCAGCAATCCTCTGGAGGGAAACCGGGCAGAAGCCCCTGGGACCGGTGCACCGGTTCAGCCTCGTCAGATGGACCCGCCTCGTCAAAACACCGTTATACCTCAGGATGCTTTAACACCTCCGGGTCACTACTCCAACCCAATGGATAATCTTGTTGTTGCTGCTGCACGGCTGGAGGCCATTCCAATTGAAGGTGACTCGCCGCAGGTAGTAGAGACGCGACGGGTCAAGGAACTTCTGAGGACAGCTTTGGCCCAACAGGAAGCGTACTCATACAGTCGCGACCAGATCCACTCGACCCCCCGTCCAAGCCAGAGCTATAGCAGACATATGGATGAACCAACAGTGTCGAGTAATGAATGACGTGGAGCACCCCATGGCAACAACCAGACGGGTGGTGCTGATGACGCTCAGGAAGTGGTGAACCAGGCCCGAGCGCGCAGGGAGGCCGAGTTAGCCGCACAACATCAGGCTCGGCAGCTCACACCGGTTCGTCCAACTGTCTCGATCGAACCTGGTGTTACTTCTAGTTCTTTGGGGGTGCCTTGCCTTATCCCCGCTTTACGCAACATGCGCCTGCCCAAGGATTTCAAAGGCCCGCGCAAGGTACCAAATTACACGGCGGATCAACCTCCAGAGACATGGGTGGAGAGCTATGAGATGGCCATGGAGATGCTTGATGTGGATGACGCGGCGTGTGCGAAATACTTCACCATGATGCTTGAAGGAACGGCCCGTACTTGGTTAAAAAGCTTGCCGGCTAATTCTATCAGTTCATGGGCCCAATTACGCGCCCGGTTTATCAGCAATTTCAAGGATACCTGTAAACAGCCTATGTCGATAGTGGACTTAGCTGCATGCGTCCAGGAGGAAGGAGAGTCAACAACTCATTGGGTGCGCCGGGTTTCACAAGTATTGCACTCATCAGACCGCATCAACGCTGACACCGCAGTATTAACCCTAGAAGGCAACTGCCGGTTTGGGCCCCTGAAGCTGAAGTTGGGACGGATGAAGCGTCATTGCACTGACATGGGGACCCTCATGGCCGCTTTGGTGAAGTATGCTGATTCTGATAGTACCAAGGATCCCGAATCTGATGATGACAAGATAGGGAAGGGAAAGAAGAAGAACAGCTCCAAAGGTCAGCAGCATCACTGGGCAGGCAATGGTGGTGGAGGCAAGCGTAAAGCGGATGGTAACATGGACTTTGTGGCTAATACCAACGCACAGGACAATGGCCAGCGACGCAAGGGTAGACCAAAAAATCGTAACGGAGCACCCAACCCTAACCCAAACCGCCTAAACTATCTGCTAAGCCAGCCCTGTCCAAGACATGGGACGAAGGAGGCGCCAACAAACCACCTTTGGAAGGATTGCTTTATTATGCAGGAGTTCAAGAATTCTAATAATTTCCGGTATGATCACGAATCTGGCGGTGGCTCAGCATCCGGGCCGGGTTACGGTGGAGGAAGTTCCGGTTCAGGATTCAATGGTAATCCGGGCGGACATAATGGTCAAAATAGTCAGAACAACTAGGATGGTTACAACCAACAGCAGCAACAGTCAGGTTACCAGAGCAACCCAAAGCAGTTGAGTAGTGGGCAGTACCATGTCTTCACCACTAGCTTGGACAAGCGAGACTGGAAGGTTCAGAGGCGGGCGGTCAACTCTGTTGAACCGGCCATACCCCGTTATCTACGTTGGTCTGAACAGCCAATCACATGGAGCAGAGAGGATCACCCATCCCAGGTCGATAATCCGGGTTAGTTGGCTCTGGTGGTGGCGCCTCAGGTGGGAGGTTATAAGTTCACCAAGGTGCTCATGGATGGAGATGGCAGCATTAATATCTTGTACTATGAGACCTTCCGTCGTATGGGACTGATAGATAAAAATCTTAAACCGTCTAATACGGTGTTGCACGGTGTAGTACCTGGCAGATCAGCATATCCTGTTGGCAAGATAGCTCTAGAAGTGGCCTTTGGGGATGACCATGATTCCAGGTCGGAGACATTGACATTTGAAGTGGTGAAAATCCAGAGTCCATATCACGCCCTGTTCGGGCGACCGGCTTACGCCAAGTTTATGGCACGACCCTGTTATGTGTATTTGCAGCTCAAGATGCCGGGTCACAGGGGGACAATAATGGTTCACCGAAGCCGCAAAATCGCTTTGGAATGCGAGGAAGGAGATGCGGCTTATGCAGAATCGGTTTGTGCCACCGAGGAGTTGAAGTACTATAAAGACAATGTTGATCCGGCGGACATGACTCTGTTGAAGAAGCCAACTACGGAGCATGATCCAGCCCTGAAGTTCAAATCGGCAGCAGAAACTAAGCTTGTTGACTTCGTACCTGGCGATTCGTCCAAGCAGTTCAGCATCAGTGCCAACTTGGATCCAAAATAGGAAAGCGCGCTCATTGAGTTCATCTGTGAGAATCGGGACATTTTTGCATGGAAGCCCTCTGACATGCCAGGTGTACCGAGGCAACTCGCTGAGCACACACTTAATGTGGATCCTAAATATAAACCGGTGAAACAGTTCCTCCGCCGGTTTAACGAAGAAAGACGCAAGGCGATTGGAGAAGAGGTAGCCAGGCTCTTAGCAGCTGGCTTTATTGTTGAAGTTTTTCACCCTGAGTGGCTTGCCAATCCGGTGCTGGTCCTCAAGAAAAACGGCACCTGGCGCATGTGTGTGGATTACACAGATCTTAATAAGGCTTGTCCAGCAGATCCTTTTGCCCTCTCCCGTATTGATCAAATTATTGATGCTACGGCGGGTTGTGAGCATTTAAGTTTTTTGGATGCGTATTCTGGCTATCATCAGATCAAAATGGCAGTTAAGGACCAAGAGAAGACAACATTTATAACCCCCTTTGGAGCCTTCTGCTATGTGTCTATGCCCTTCGGGCTCAAGAGTGCCCAGGCAACTTACCAACGGTGTGTACAAAATTGTCTTCACAAGCAGATTGGCCGTAATGTACATGCTTACGTGGATGATATCGTGGTTAAGTCCAGGGAGAAGGAGACTCTGATTGATGATTTGAAGGAAACCTTTGATAACCTGAGAACATACAAGATGATGCTTAATCCGGACAAGTGTGTCTTTGGTGTACCGGCGGGCAAGCTATTGGGTTTTCTGGTGTCCAACAGGGGAATTGAGGCTAATCCGGAGAAGATCACGGCTATCACCTCCCTGGCTAAGCCGAAGTGTATCAACGATGTTCAACGCCTGGCAGGCCGGATTGCCGCGTTAAGCCGATTTATCAGTCGTCTTGGTGAGAAGGCAATCCCTTTGTATCAGATGTTGAAAAAAAGGACCAGTTTGTTTGGAGCTCCGCCGCTAATGAAGCATTTGAGGACTTAAAGCGGCAGTTGGTCAATCCACCTGTGCTCGCCGCTCCCATTGACAAGGAGCCGTTACTGCTATATGTTGCTGCTAATGCTCGGGCGGTCAGCGTGGTTATTGTGGTGGAGCGAGAGGAGGTAGGCAAGGAGCATCCGGTTCAACGACCGGTCTATTATATCAGCGTGGTGCTAATCGAGTCCAAGCAAAGGTATCCGCATTGGCAGAAGCTGGTGTATGGAGTTTTTATGGCAAGCCGGAAGCTTAAACAATATTTCCAAGGGCACCCAATTACGGTGGTCAGTTCTGCTCCTTTGGGAGATATCATCCAGAACCGGGAAGCAACTGGCCGGATTGCAAAGTGGGCCATAGAGCTGGGGCCGTATGGTTTGAAGTATGTGCCTCGGACATCGGTTAAGTCTCAAGCACTTGTTGATTTCATCAATGATGGGACGGAAATGCAAGCACCTGAAGAAAAGCCGGATCACATGTATTGGACCATCCATTTTGATGGATCCAGGCAGTTGGAAGGCTCGGGGGCTGGAGTCGTATTAACTTCCCCACGAGGTGATAAGTTTTGTTATGTTCTCCGCTTAATGTTCCCTTGTACTAACAATGCAGCTGAGTATGAAGCCTTGCTCCATGGTCTCCGGATGGCTAAGGAGATGAATCTAAGTCGAGTTAAGTGCTTCGGTGACTCGGACCTTGTGGCTCAGCAAGTGTCTGGCACTTGGGACTCCAAGGACCCACTCATGGCAGCGTATCATCGGGAGGTGGATACTGTTGCAGGTTATTTCAAAGGCTATCAGGTGGACCACGTGGACCGGCGGAAAAATGAAGCGGCGGACGCTTTAAGCCGACTGGGCTCTCAGCGCAAACCGGTCCCGCCCAATGTTTTTCTGGATGTGCTGCACAACCCGTCGGTCAAGATCCCTGGTGAAGAGGATTTGGCTCTTCCTGATCCGAAGGCTCAATTGGTGGCGGCTCTTCATGTTATTCCGGATTGGACGCTTCCTTACCTGGCGTACAAGAACCGGGGTGAGTTTCCAGAGGATGAGATTCTGGCCCGGCAGATAATCCGGCGATCCAAGTCCATGGCTATCATCAACGGCGAGTTGCATCATTGCAGTGTATCAGGAGCTTTTCAACGCTGCGTGTCTCCTGAAGAAGGCCGTGAAATTTTGCGTGAGATCCACGAAGGAGATTGTGGTCACCACGCCGGTTCAAAGTCTCTGGTGGCTAAATCGTTTCTCCATGGCTTCTATTGGTTAACTGCTCATGCTGATGCGGAGGATCTAATCAGACGATGTGATGGTTGCCAAAGGTTTTCAAGACGTGCTCATGTACCGGCTCAAGAATTGAGAATGATTCCAATTACTTGGCCGCGACTTGGGGGATGGATATGGTTGGGCCTTTCAAAAGGTCCAAAGATAAGAAGACCCACCTCCTGGTGGCGGTTGACAAGTTTACAAAGTGGGTGGAGGCAGAACCTGTTAGCAAGTGTGATGCGGCCTCGGCGGTTCAGTTCATTAAAAAAGTGGTTTTCCGGTTTGGCTTTCCACACAGTATCATCACAGATAATGGTACCAATTTGTCCAAAGGTGCTATGAAGGAGTTCTGCGAACGGGAGCACATCCGGCTCGACGTTTCATCAGTGGCACATCCACAGTCCAATGGTCAAGCAGAAAGAGCTAATCAAGAGATCTTGAGAGGCATCAAGCCCCGGCTCATGGTTCCTTTGCAGAGAACACCAGGTTGTTGGGTAGAAGAATTACCATCTGTGTTATGGAGCATCAATACAACGCCCAACAGATCAATAGGATACACACTGTTCTTCATGGTTTATGGAGTGGAGGCGGTTCTCCCCAGTGATATCCGTCATGATTCACCTTGTGTAACAGCTTATATTGAAGCGGACAACGAGACATCACGGCAAGATGCTTTGGACCGGTTGGATGAAGAGCGTGACATCGCAGCCGCCCGATCAGCGATTTACTAGCAGGATCTTCGTCGTTATCACAGTCGCCGAGTCAGAACTAGAACCTTTCAGGAAGGAGATTTGGTGCTTAGGCTCATCCAAGATCAGACTGATATGCATAAGTTATCCCCACCTTGGGAGGGGCCTTTCGCGGTCAGCAAGAATCTGCACAACGGGTCGTACTATCTGATCGATATTCGAGAGCATAAAGACTCACGTACATCAGAGGAGGAGACTAACAGGCCATGAAACATAGCTCATCTTCGGCCTTACTATACCTGAGCCATTGACTATACTTATGTACATATTACGACAATGTATATATTATGATTAAATATAATAAACCGGAACCTCAGCTAAATCGGGGTATCTGTTCTTTTACATCATGTGAGGTTACACGGAGTTGCTCTAAAGCAGCCTCCGGTTTACCCCTTGAGTTCGCTTTTTAAAAGCATCATGTTATATTACTTGGGGGCTTGGTCGAACCCGAACCATGACCATGCCACTTGATCGGCGTAAATGCCACGGTTTTATTTGGGGACCTGGCTGACTAGAACCATAGTTACACCTAACGGGAGCTTGGTCGTGTTCGGCCATGGTAAGACCATCTGATCATCTCAAATAAACCTTTTTTTGCAACGTTTTGTCATTACACTTGATTTACACTTTTCTTTGAAGGTTTTTTTTGCTTTTTATTGTGTTTTTTAAATCGACAAAGTTTTCAACTAATCCATTGACGGAACACAGTTCACGTCAATCCGGAGACTATTTGCCCGGTTTGATCCTTGTTGTTAACATCCTCTTACGGAGTAACACGATGTTTATTATAACCCGACACGGGTTACATGGTAAACCAGAGTCATATATATACAGGAGCTGTTATCTCCTCAATAGTGTGGGTTTGCAAAGCTCCGCTTCAAGATTGGCCAAGCCAACTTCACACTCAATGATGGCAGGTATTAAAATTTGATCATATACTTAAAATTTTGTTTTGGATGTTTTGATTTCATATATGTAGACATCATATTCCGCCTGACGGTACAACCGCGGTGGCACTTGACGAATTTCTCATTTCAGAAAGTGCTTTGGAAAGTTCATTACCACAGGAAGAACAAATTATGCACAAAGGCATATCAACATCAAAGGTATCAGCTAGCCTATTACAAGGCAACATGGTGCCCATAATAATATAATTGTTTTTCGCAAAGGAGAGGCAGTTTTAAAACCGGCTTCCGGTTCAAGCTTGGTCACCAGCCTGGCCTAATGGTTGTGGGTCATCCTGCGCCGCTTCAGCCTCCGTTTCTCTACCCAGTGGCTGGAAATCCACAGTTGTCCAGTCGATTCCCATTAATGCTTGAAAAACAACTTCATCATGGATCAACAATGACGGGTCAATATCGGGAGCGTAAGTATGCTTACGGATTGGAGGGATCAGATTTTCCGATTCATGGATTGGTGCAGCTATTCGCTTGTTCTGACTGTCATATTGGGCTTGATAATGAGACAAGTCTGCTTCCTCAGCCAATTGACAAGCTAGCAGACATACCTCCCGGTTTATTGCTCGCAGATCCGCTTCACCAAATTCTGACCCGTCTTCCTTCAAGCTGGGATAGCCCTGAGCCGCTTCAATAGGATCAAAATCCGGCACCCAGGCTTTTGCCCGGATTAAGGCATTGATTGCACCGGTTCGAGCAACAGATTTCTTCAGCTCTTCAACCCGGGCAGGAAGCACCGACAGTTTCATCAGAGTATCTTGAATCAAAGTGGGCGCCGGTTTGTTATGCGATGCGGTACAGATGATTCGCTGGGCACCAATATACAATTGTTCAACCAATGTATAGGCGGCTTTTAGTTTCTTCCGCACATCTGACCCCAAGTGACCAATGCGTGTCCCTGAAATACCATAAAGGGTTAATAAACCGGCGACTTTGTCAGAAGGCAGAGCCAATTCAGAAGGCAAACTGGCTTACCAAAGATAGCAGTAGTCATGGCATGCGCGTGCCAATTTATGCTGGTCAGTTCATCCGCCACTGGTTTTAGTGCAGCCTCGGCATCCTCTGCTCGTTTGATCAAAGCGGACTTTTCAGTGGCCCAATCCGCCCGCTTCTTCTTGAAGCTCTCCTTAAGCTGTTCCATGGCGCTTAAAGCGCTGGCCAATTCCTCTTTTGCTTTGGAGGTTTCAGCCTGTTGGGTTTTCAGGTTTTCTTGGAGATCGGTGACTTGGTTTTCTTTCGTCTTCAGCTCTGCCTGCATGCATACAGATATATGCTTCAACAAATCGGTATAAGGATTCAAGTACCAATCACATAACAAGTTATGCACTTAGCACTTGGGGGCTAATGCATATTTGATCCTCATCTTTCAATTGCTTACAAAGTCCCAAGATCAATACAAGTATTCAACTTGGCACTTGGGGGCTAATGGCTATTTGCTCATATATATTCTGATGCGGCAATTTCAATTACTTAAAGTACCGGTTTAACTACGTTAAGTTGAACCGGCCCTTGGGGGCTACATCAGTGAATTTCAAAGCATCAAGATTTATATTGGTAAGTCCCAGTTTGAAAGAATATTACAAACCGGCCCTTGGGGGCTAGGTGAGTCAGCAAGAATGGAAGAATACAAGCAGGAAGGAGCATATGGAAGTTACCTCATATTTCTCTTTCATCATATTAACCAGACCGGCTTCATAGTCGCGACTGGTATACAACCGGTTCAGATAGCCGGAATGGATATCTTGGGCGTTCAGAGCAGCATAAGTCGTCAGATCAGTGTTCCACTTGCCTTTGCCAAAAGCAGCAAATTCTTCCTTGGCAGAATGTTTGGATAAAGTGACAGGATTGCTTGGCTTAGTATGGCCAGTGCCAGTAATGACAACCTCATCATCCTGGGTACCGCCGGTTTGCACTGGGGCTGTTGGCTTGTTAGTAGGCTTTGATGGACCGGTGGAGCTTTCAATCCGGATGGAACTTGTGGGCTGATTGACAGGACCTGAGGCATCAGTAGGTCTCTCTTTAGCAATAAGATCATCGTCTTGCTGCGGTGGATCGTTGGGTATATCCTCAGGAATAGCCGCTTCAAGATTGGGTGTCTTGCCTGGTTCAAGAACGACATCTTCTTCGGCCGCTTTGTCCAGGCGGGCCTTCTTGCTTGGCCTAGGTTTGGCCCTGAGAAGAATAACAAAATCAAATACAGCATATGTTCTAAGGTGATGTACTGCAAACGTTACAATAAGTATAGCTTACCCAAGCACCGTTTTGAGCGGTGGGAGCTAAGTAGCCGATGACTCGCCAGAAGATGAGTGGGAAGTAACCTGGTAATCGGAGTCAGACGGATTAAGAGGTTGACGAAAGCAGCCCGCTTTAGGACAAGCACTGACAAGCAAATTAGAGACCTCTGAATGGCGTTTCTGAACCGGACTGTTTGGTAAACCGGCGGAGGTAACTACCTGGCCGCTGTGCCGGGTTGTGCGACGAGCCTCGTGCTGTTGGGTCTTCATAAGAAATTTGGGATCCAAATAAGCAAGAGGATGAGAAAATTTAACTTTCCGGTTTGCCTGACGGATTTTTAGCGAAGGCAAAGGTTCTGAATCGGAAGAGAGAATAATTACCTCTGCAGCATCAGCGTGGCTGGCTTCGGCATCATCCTGACAAATATCATCATCAATAAGACGCATGAAAAATAAGCCAAGTGAGTCAAGATCTACCTCAAGGTCCGGATTATCCACATCATCATCAGGGGCCGGATTAGAAGATGCAGTAGTTCTTTTCCTATGGGCAGTCTTCTTTACAGCTTTAGTCTTTTGCCGGGTTGCTCGTTCCGGTTTGTTTGGTTTTTCCGGTTTCTCCTGCGGCAATTTCTTGCTCCAAAATGGATCATTGCCCTGATTACACAGACACTGATATTAAACGATGGCCAGATATATCAACAATAGATTTGGCAAAAGGAAAAATCAAGGTCTTACAGCTGGCGGTTTGTTGGTGGCACAGAAGGGAAGCAGGCCGTTTTTAGCACAGATATGTTCCGATTCATTCAGCATCTTATTCACAGCTTCTGTAATTTCTTCATCGGTGAGCTGGATTCTGGAATGTCGCAGTGGGTCATCAACACTGCCAGTATACTCGCACATTAAACCGGAGCGCTGACTAAGGGGCAGTACGCTCCATGATATCCAACAGCGAGCGAGGTCAACCCCTGTTAAACCGTTGGCCATAAAGGCTCTGAGCTTTGACAGTTGAGGAGCATATTTGCTTCTCTCCTGTGCAGTCAATCTTTGTGGAAAAGGGTGTGTATTGCTGAGCCGCCCCGGACGAAAGCTAGGCAAGGGATTCTCACCAGCAGGGGAGGTGTATTTGCAGTAGAACCATGTCTGATTCCATTCTTTAGGGTGGCTATGCAGTTTGGCGTGAGGGTATGTGACCTCTTTCCTTTTCTGAATCACCACACCACCCAACTCTGTATTGGAGCCGTCAGTAAACTCAGTATGGCGGTTTAGATGGAAAAGGTCTCTGAACAATTCCACTGTGGGCTCCTCTTGAAAGAACGCTTCACAGAGCACTTGGAAGTGACACATATTTGTAATAGAGTTGGGGCCAGTATCTTGTGGATGGAGCTGGAAATCGGCTAAAACATCCCGGTAAAATTTAGAACCGGGCGGCTTAAAGCCCCGGGCTAAGTGATCTACAAAAACAACAACCTCTCCTTATCGAGGTGTGGGAGGGCATTCTTTGCTAGGAGCCCTCCAATGGATGGCATCTTTGCTGCCTAAAGCGCCAATCAGGACTAAATCGTCCAGTTGAGCCTCTGTGACGCGAGAAGGAACCCAATTGCACTCATACACTTGCTTGGCCATGATGGAATCTACAAGGTAGAAGATCCCGGTTCAAAAATGCATTTGATCAAGATACATTGGTATGGGCACTGTTAAACCGGAGACAGAACTATCTGAACCGGAGTTTTATTAAGCAACAAGCATCTGGCGGTTCAATAAGGGGACTAATGGCATATACCGGTTTGGAAAATTTTTCTATATGGTTAAACCGCCTGATCTAAGCATTGCGGATGGACAAGTACGCAGAAACAGGTTTCACAAGATTTCCTTATAGCATTGGATCTGAAGCAAGTTTAGAAAAGAGATAAATACTTAGAGGTTCAAAGGAGCAGTACCGAACCAATGAGCAAAACGTCATATAGATCTATGGTTTGAGATGCATAAGTGAAGGCGAAGGTCAAACAACTATCATTGCACAGAGTAAAGATTTGCGGGTTCATCTAAAGATCTATCGTATGAGAAAGAGGCAGACGATGAACACTGAAGAACTGCGAAACCCTAGGTCAGATCTGCGGGGGAAAGGATAGAAGATTTACCGGAGCTGAGGAAGATGCGGAAGGTTGCCGCGATGCTTTGGTGCGCTCAGGTTGATGCAGTGGCCAATGATGAGGCAGAGGTCGACGGCGGCGGCGGAGCTCCGAGGCTGGCGACGCGAGGAAGACGAAGAAGGCACGGAAGGAGAAAAGAAATGACCCTTCGGTCCTATTTATAAGGCAAAAGAACATGAGTCAGGCGCGACAATCAAGGGGCCACAGAACAGAGCTGTCGCCTCGATTTCCGCCGATCTATTAAACAAAGAAGCATAATGGATAGCTTCGTTATGACAGGTGACGTCACTCTGGTTTACAGCAATCAGAGAAGATGACATCATGGCGGTTTACCAATTTATAAGAAGATGTTGAAGATGAAGCTTTTATTAAAGAATTGACATGAACCCGTTCAAATCAATCTGGGGCCTAATGTTGGGGATATTACTACTGGGCGTAAACCGGCCTATCTGGGCCGGGTTAACTTCGTCAGTAGTTAAACATGTTAAAGCCCAAGAAGATAGAGGAGGGCTCAAGGCCCATGGTCAGTTCAAGGCCTGTAGCCGTAAACCGGCGTTAGTAGTTAACTTGTATTGTAAGTTAGGAATAAGTAGAGACCAAACCGGACACATCTATGAGCTGGTATTGGGACTCTGTAAGCCGACGGGAGTCACCCGTGTATATAAGGGGACGACCCGGCGGCGGTTCAAGGACAACAGACAACAACTCGAGACATAGGCGAAGCTTGTTTGCTCCCTAGTCATCGAAACCCCATCAATTCCATCACATCTAGACGTAGGCTTTTACCTTCATTGAAGGGGCCGAACTAGTATAAACTCTCTTGCGTCCCTGTGTCCGCTTTAACCCCTTCAAGCTAACCCATTGCGATGGCTCCACGACTAAGTCCTTTCTCTAGGACATCTGCCGTGACAAAACCACGACACTTCGGATCTGTGATAGAAGGTGTACCCAACATTTTCTTTTGGGTATCCTATGAAGACGCACTTCTCCGATTTGGGTTTGAGCTTATCAGGTTGAAACTTTTTCACATAAGCATTGCAACCTCAAACTTTAAGAAACGACAGCTTAGGTTTCTTGCCAAACCATAGTTCATACGGTGTCGTCTCAACGGATTTAGATGGTGCCCTATTTAACGTGAATGTAGCTGTCTCTAATGCATAACCTCAAAACTATTGTGGTAATTGGTAAGATACATCATAGATCGCACCATATCTAATAAAGCACGGTTACGACGTTCAGACACACCATTATACTGTGGTGTTCCAGGTGGCGTGAGTAGTGAAACTATTTCACATTGTTTTAACTGAAGGCCAAACTCGTAACTCAAATATTTTACTTCTGCGATCATATC
Source organism: Triticum urartu (assembly GCF_003073215.2). Classification (NCBI taxonomy): domain Eukaryota; kingdom Viridiplantae; phylum Streptophyta; class Magnoliopsida; order Poales; family Poaceae; genus Triticum; species Triticum urartu. Next base: position 321,652,914 of record NC_053027.1, on the reverse strand, counting down.
GTAGAAACTTTTATTTTGTTACGATGATTCTCCACTTCACTCTGAAATTCTTTGAACTTTTCAAATGTTTCAGACTTGTGTTTCATCAAGTAGATATACCCATATCTGCTCAAATCATCTGTGAAGGTCAGAAAATAACGATACCCGCCGCGAGCCTCAACACTCATTGGACTGCATACATCAGTATGTATTATTTCCAATCAAGTTTGTTGCTCGCTCCATTGTTCCGGAGAACGGAGTCTTAGTCATCTTGCCCATGAGGCATGGTTCGCAAGCATCAACTGATTCATAATCAAGTGATTCCAAAAGCCCATCAGCATGGTTTTTCTTCATGCGCTTTACACCAATATGACCTAAACGGCAGTGCCACAAATAAGTTGCACTATCATTATTAACTTTGCAGCTTTTGGCTTCAATATTATGAAAATGTGTATCACCATGATCGAGATCCAACAAACCATTTTCATTGGGTGTATGACCATAGAAGGTTTTATTCATGTAAACAGAACAACAATTATTCTCTAATTTACATGAATAACCGTATTGCAATAAACATGATCCAATCATATTTATGCTCAACGCAAACACCAAATAACATTTATTTAGGTTCAACACTAATCCCGAAAGTATAGGGAGTGTGCGATGATGATCATATCAATCTTGGAACCACTTCCAACACACATCGTCACTTCACCCTTAACTAGTCTCTGTTTATTTTGCAACTCCCGTTTCGAGTTACTATTCTTAGCAACTGAACCAGTATCAAATACCGAGGGGTTGCTATAAACACTAGTAAAGTACACATCAATAACATGTATATCAAATATAGCTTTGTTCACTTTGCCATCCTTCTTATCCACCAAATACTTGTGGTAGTTCTGCTTCTAGTGACCAGTTCCTTTGCAGTAGAAGCACTTAGTCTCAAGCTTAGGTCCAGACTTGGGTTTCTTCACTTGAGCAACAACTTGTTTGCCGTTCGTCTTGAAGTTCCCCTTCTTCCCTTTGCCCTTTCTCTTGAAACTAGTGGTCTTATCAACCATCAACACTTGATGTTTTTCTTGATTTCTACCTTCGTCGATTTTTGCATCACGAAGAGCTTGGGTATCGTTTCCATTATCCCTTGCATATTATAGTTCATCACGAAGTTGTACTAACTTGGTGATGGTGACTAGAGAATTCTGTCAATCACTATTTTATCTGGAAGATTAACTCCCACTTGATTCAAGTGATTGTAGTACCCAGACAATCTAAGCACATGCTCACTGCTTGAGCTATTCTCCTCCATCTTTTAGCTATAGAACTTGTTGGAGACTTCATATCTCTCAACTCGGGTTTGTACTTGAAATATTAACTTCAACTCCTGGAACATCTCATATGGTCCATGACGTTCAAAAACATCTTTGAAGTCCCGATTCTAAGCTGTTAAGCATGGTGCACTAAACTATCAAGTAGTCATCGTATTGAGCTAGCCAAACGTTCATAATGTCTGTATCTGCTCCTGCAATAGGTCTGTCACCTAGCGGTGCATCAAGGACATAATTCTTTTGTGCAGCAATGAGGATAATCCTTAGATCATGGATCCAATCCGCATCATTGCTACTAACATCTTTCAACTTAATTTTCTCTAGGAACATATCAAAAATAAAACAGGGGAGCTAAACGCGAGCTATTGATCTACAACATAGATATGCTAATACTACCAGGACTAAGTTCATGATAAATTAAAGTTCAATTAATCATATTACTTAAGAACTCCCACTTAGAAAGACATCCCTCTAATCTTCTAAGTGATCACGTGATCCAAATCAACTAAACCATAACCGATCATCACGCAAAATGGAGTAGCTTTCAATGGTGAACATCAATATGTTGATCATATCTACTATATGATTCACGCTCGACCTTTCGGTCTCAGTGTTCCGAGGCCATATCTGCATATGCTAGGCTCGTCAAGTTTAACCTGAGTATTCCGCGTGTGCAAAACTGGCTTGCACCCGTTGTAGATCGACGTAGAGCTTATCACACCCGATCATCACGTGGTGTCTGGGCACGATGAACTTTGGCAATGGTGCATACTCAGGGAGAACACTTTTATCTTGAAATTTCGTGAGAGATCATCTTATAATGCTACCGTCAATCAAAGCTAGATAAGATGCATAAAAGATAAACATCACATGCAATCAATATAAGTGATATGATATGGCCATCATCATCTTGTGCTTGTGACTCCATCTCCAAAGCACCGTCATGCTCACCATCGTCACCGGCGCGACACCTTGATCACCATCGTAGCATCGTTGTCGTCTCGCCAATCTTATGCTTCCATGACTGTCGCTACCGCTTAGTGATAAAGTAAAGCATTACAGCGCAATTGCATTGCATACAATAAAGCGACAACCATATGGCTCCTGCCAGTTGCCGATAACTCGGTTACAAAACATGATCATCTCATACAATAAAATTTAGCATCATGTCTCGACCATATCACATCACAACATGCCCTGCAAAAACAAGTTAGACGTCCTCTACTTTATTGTTGCAAGTTTTACGTGGCTGCTACGGGCTTAGCAAGAACCATTCTTACCTACGCATCAAAACCACAACGATAGTTTGTCAAGTTGGTGTTGTTTTAACCTTCGCAAGGACCGGGCGTAGCCACACTTGGTTCAACTAAAGTTGGAGAAACTAACACCCGCCAGCCACCTGTGTGCAAAGCATGTCGGTAGAACCAGTCTCGCGTAAGCGTACACGTAATGTCGGTCCGGGCCGCTTCATCCAACAATACCGCCGAACCAAAGTATGACATGCTGGTAAGCAGTATGACTTATATCGCCCACAACTCACTTGTGTTCTACTCGTGCACAACATCAATGCATAAAACCTAGGCTCGGATGCCACTGTTGGGGAATGTAGTAATTTCAAAAGTTTCCTACGCACACGCAAGATCATGGTGATGCATAGCAACGAGAGGGGAGAGTGTTGTCTACGCACCCTCGTAGACCGGAAGCGGAAGCGTTATAACAACGTGGTTGATGTAGTCGTACGTCTTCACTGTCCGACCGATCAAGCACCGAAACTACGACACCTCCGAGTTCTAGCACACGTTCAGCTCGATGACGATCCCCGGACTCCGATCCAGCAGAATGTCGGGGAAGAGTTCCGTCAGCACGACGACGTGGTGACGATCTTGATGTTCTACAGTCGCAGGGCTTCGCCTAAGCACCGCTACAATATTATCGAGGATTATGGTGGAGGGGGGCACCGCACACGGCTAAGAGATCAATGATCAATTGTTGTGTCTATGGGGTGCCCCCTGCCCCCGTATATACAGGAGCAAGGGAGGGAGGCGGCCGGCCTAGGAGGAGGGCGCGCCAAGGGGGGAGTCCTACTCCCACCGGGAGTAGGACTCCTCCTTCCCTTGTTGGAGTAGGAGAGAAGGAAAGAGGGGGAGAGGAACAAGGAAAAGTGGGCTGCACCCCTTGTCCAATTTGGACCAGAGGGGGGGTGCGCGCCTCCTTCCTTTTGGCCTCTCTCCTCTATTCCCGTATGGCCCAATAAGGCCCATATACTCCCCGGCGAATTCCCGTAACTCTCCGGTACTCCGAAAAATACCCGAATCACTCAGAACCTTTCCGATGTCTGAATATAGTTGTCCAATATATCAATCTTTACGTCTCGACCATTTCGAGACTCCTCGTCATGTCCCCGATCTCATCCGGGACTCCGAACTCCTTCGGTACATCAAAACTCATAAACTCATAATATAACTGTCATCGAAACCTTAAGCGTGCGGACCCTACGGGTTCGAGAACAATGTAGACATGACCGAGACACGTCTCCGGTCAATAACCAATAGCGGAACCTGGATGCTCGTATTGGCTCCCACATATTCTATGAAGATCTTTATCGGTCAGACCGCATAACAACATATGTTGTTCCCTTTGTCATCGGTATGTTACTTGCCCAAGATTTGATCGTAGGTATCTCAATACCTAGTTCAATCTCGTTACCGGCAAGTCTCTTTACTCGTTCCGTAATACATCATCCCGCAACTAACTCATTAGTTGCAATGCTTGCAAGGCTTAAGTGATGTGCATTACCGAGAGGGCCCAGAGATACCTCTCCGACAGTCGGAGTGACAAATCCTAATCTCGAAATACGCCAACCCAACAAGTACCTTCGGAGACACCTGTAGAGCACCTTTATAATCACCCAGTTACGTTGTGACATTTAGTAGCACACAAAGTGTTCCTCCGGTAAATGGGAGTTGCATAATCTCATAGTCATAGGAGCATGTATAAGTTATGAAAAAAGCAATAGCAACAAACTAAACGATCAAGTGCTATGCTAACGGAATGGGTCAAGTCAATCACATCATTCTCCTAATGATGTGATCCCGTTAATAAAATGACAACTCATGTCTATGGTTAGGAAACATAACCATCTTTGATCAACGAGCTAGTCAAGTAGAGGCATACTAGTGACACTCTGTTTGTCTATGTATTCACACATGTATTATGTTTCCGGTTAATACAATTCTAGCATGAATAATAAACATTTATCATGATATAAGGAAATAAATAATAACTTTATCATTGCCTCTAGGGAAAATTTCCTTCAGAGCGAGCAACAGATTTGTTGGAAATCATACATACTGATGTATGTGGTCCGATGAATATTGAGGCTCGCAGTGGGTATCATTATTTTCTCACCTTCACAGATGATTTGAGCAGATATGGGTATATCTACTTGATGAAACATAAGTCTGAAACATTTAAAAAGTTCAAAGAATTTCAGAGTGAAGTGGAAAATCATCATGACAAGAAAAATAAGGTTTCTACGATCTGATCGTGGAGGAGAATATTTGAGTTACGAGTAAACAATGCGGAATACTTTCGCAACTCATGCCACCTGGAACACCAAAGCGTAATGGTGTGTCCGAACATCGTAATCGTACTTTACTAGATATGGTACGATCTATAATGTCTCTTACTGATTTACCGCTATCGTTTCGGGGTTATGCTTTAGAGACGATTGCATTCACGTTAAATAGGGCACCATCTAAATCCGTTGAGACGACTCCTTATGAATTGTGGTTTGGCAAGAAACCAAAGTTGTCATTTCTTAAAGTTTGGGGCTGCGATGCTTATGTGAAAAAGCTTCAACCTCATAAGCTCAAACCCAAATCGGAGAAATGTGTCTTCATAGGATACCCAAAAGAGACAGTTGGGTACACCTTCTATCACAGATCCGAAGGCAAGACTTTTGTTGCTAAGAATGGATCCTTTCTAGAGAAGGAATTTCTCTCAAAAGAAGTGAGTAGGAGGAAAGTAGAACTTGATGAGGTAACTGTACCTGCTCCCTTATTGCAAAGTAGTTCATCACAAAAACCGGTTTCTGTGACACCTACACCAATTAGTGAGGAAGCTAATGATGATGATCATGAAACTTCAGATCAAGTTACTACCGAACCTCGTAGGTCAACCAGAGTAAGATCCGCACCAGAGTGGTATGTTAATCCTGTTCTGGAGGTCATGTTACTAGACCATGATGAACCTACGAACTATGAGGAAGCGATGATGAGCCCAGATTCCGCAAAATGGCTTGAGGCCATGAAATCTGAGATGGGATCCATGTATGAGAACAAAGTATGGACTTTGGTTGACTTGCCCGATGATCGGCAAGCCATCGAGAATAAATGGATCTTCAAGAAGAAGACAGACTCTGATGGTAATGTTACTGTCTAAAAAGCTCGACTTGTTGCGAACGGTTTTCAACAAGTTCAAGGAGTTGACTACGATGAGACCTTCTCACCCGTAGCGATGGTTAAGTCCATCCGAATCATGTTAGCTATTGTCGCATTTTATGATTATGAAATTTGGCAAATGGATGTAAAAACTGTATTCCTGAATGGATTTCTGGAAGAAGAGTTGTATATGATGAAACCTGAAGATTTTATCAATCCAATGGGTGCTAACAAAGTGTGCAAGCTCCAACGATCCATTTATGGACTGGTGCAAGCCTCTCGGAGTTGGAATAAACGTTTTGATAGTGTGATCAAAGCATATGGTTTCATACAGACTTTTGGAGAAGCCTGCATTTACAAGAAAGTGAGTGGGAGATCTATAGCATTTCTAATATTATATGTGGATGACATATTGTTGATTGGAAATGATATAGAATTTCTGGATAGCATAAAAGGATACTTGAATAAGAGTTTTTCAATGAAAGACCTTGGTGAAGCTGCTTACATATTGGGCATCAAGATCTATAGAGATAGATCAAGACGCTTAATTGGACTTTCACAAAGCACATACCTTGACAAAGTTTTAAAGAAGTTCAAAATGGACCAGACAAAGAAAGGATTCTTACCTATGTTACAAGGTGTGAAGTTGAGTAAGACTCAATGCCCGACCACTGTAGAAGATAGAGAGAAAATGAAAGATGTTCCCTATGCTTCAGCCATAGGCCCTATCATGTATGCAGTGCTGTGTACCAGGCCTGATGTGTGCCTTGCTATTAGTTTAGCAGGGAGGTATGAAAGTAATCCAGGAGTGGATCACTGGACAGCGGTTAAGAACATCCTGAAATACCTGAAAAGGACTAAGGATATGTTTCTCATTTATGGAGGTGACAAAGAGCTCATCATAAATGGTTACGTTGATGCAAGCTTTGACACTGATCCGGACGATTCTAAATCGCAAACCGGATACGTGTTTATATTGAACGGTGGAGCTGTCAGTTGGAGCAGTTCTAAACAAAACGTCGTGGCGGGATCTACGTGTGAAGCGGAGTACATTGCTGCTTCGGAAGCAGCGGATGAAGGAGTCTGGATGAAGGAGTTCATATCCGATCTAGGTGTCATACCTAGTGCATCGGGTCCAATGAAAATCTTTTCGACAATACTGGTGCAATTGCCTTGGCAAAGGAATCCAGATTTCACAAGAGAACCAAGCACATCAAGAGACGCTTCAATTCCATCCGCGATCAAGTCCAGGTGGGAGACATAGAGATTTGCAAGATACATACAGATCTGAATGTTGCAGACCCGTTGACTAAGACTCTCTCACGAGCAAAACATGATCAACACCAAGACTCCATGGGTGTTAGAATCATTACTATGTAATCTAGATTATTGACTCTAGTGCAAGTGGGAGACTGAAGGAAATATGACCTAGAGGCAATAATAAAGTTATTATTTATTTCCTTATATCATGATAAATGTTTATTATTCATGCTAGAATTGTATTAACTGGAAACATGATACATGTGTGAATACATAGACAAACATAGTGTCACTAGTATGCCTCTACTTGACTAGCTTGTTGATCAAAGATGGTTATGTTTCCTAACCATAGACATGAGTTATCATTTGATAAACGGGATCACATCATTAGGAGAATGATGTGATTGACTTGACCCATTTCATCAGCTTAGCACTTGATCGTTTTAGTTTACTGCTATTGCATTCTTCATGACTTATACATGTTCCTATGACTATGAGATTATGTAACTCCCGATTACCAGAGGAACACTTTGTGTGCTAGCAAATGTCACAACGTAACTGGGTGATTATAAAGGTGCTCTACAGGTGTCTCCGATGGTACTTGTTGAGTTGACATAGATCAAGATTAGGATTTGTCACTCCGATTGTCGGAGAGGTATCTCTGGGCCCACTCGGTAATGCACATCACTATAAGCCTTGCAAGCATTATAACTAATGAGTTAGTTGCGGGATGATGCATTACAGAACAAGTAAAGAGACTTGCCGGTAACGAGATTGAACTAGGTATTGAGATATTGACGATCGAATCTCGGGCACGTAACATACCGATGATAAAGGGAACAACGTATGCTGTTATGCGGTTTGACCGGTAAAGATCTGCGTAGTATATGTGGGAGCCAATATGAACATCCAGGTTCCACTATTGGTTATTGAACGGAGACTTGTCTTGGTCATTTCTACATAGTTCTCGAACCCGTAGGGTCCGCACGCTTATAGTTCGGTGACGATCGATATTATGAGCTTTGATGTTTTGATGTACCAAAGGTAGTTCGGAGTCCCGAATATGATCACGGACATGACGACGAGTCTCTAAATGGTCGAGATGTAAAGATCGATATATTGGACGACTATATTCGGACACCGGAAGTGTTCTGGGTGATTTCGGAGAAAACCAGAGTGCCGGAGGGTTACCTGAACCCCCGTGAGAAATAATGGGCCTTATGGGCCTTAGTGGAGAGAGAGAGAGGGCTGACCTAGGGCAGGCCGCGCGCCCCTACCCCTCTAGTCCGAATTGGACTAGGAGAGGGGGGGGGGCGCCCCCCTTTCCTTCTCCCTCTCCCCCTTCCTTTCCCCTCATAGTAGGAGTAGGAAAGAGGGGAGTCCTACTCCTACTAGGAGGAGGACTCCTCCTCCTGGCACGCCATAAAGGGCCGGCTGGCCTCCCCCTTGCTCCTTTATATACGGGGGCAGGGGGGCACCTCTAGACACACAAGTTCATCATTGATCCCTTAGCTGTGTGCGGTGCCCCCCTCCACCATAATCCACCTCGATCATATCGTAACGGTGCTTAGGCTAAGCCCTGCGTTGGTAGAAACATCATCACCGTCAACACGCCGTCGTGCTGACGAAACTCTCTCGTGAAGCTCTGCTAGATCGGAGTTCATGGGATGTCATCAAGCTGAACATGAACTCGGAGGTGCCGTGCGTTCGGTACTTGGATCAGTCGGATCGTGAAGACGTTCGACTACATCAACCGCCTTCCCATAACGCTTCCTATTACAGTCTATGAGGGTACGTGGACGATACTCTTTCCTCTCGTTGCTATGCATCTCCATGATCTTGCGTGTGCGTTGGATTTTTTTTGAAATTACTACCTTCCCCAACAGACAGGGACGATGGCGGGGCAGCTCCGGCGAGGCCGTGGCGGGACGAGGCGGGGAGGTCAGACGACGGCGAAGCCTTCAGGCGGCGGCGGTGGCGCACGACGAGGACGCTGAGCTCGGGACGCGTCGGGGTAGCGCCCGATCCAGATCTGGATCGGTAGAGGGAAAAATGGGTGAGAGGGGGTGGGCTAGGGTTTCGGTGTGGACCGGGTGGGGTGTAAGTAGGGGCGTCCTAGGCCGGCCTGGTCGCCTGCTAGGCCTAGGCCCAGTTGGGGGGGTGTTCTTTTATCCTTTTGTCAAATTTCTTTTTCTTTTTTTATTCTTTTCTTTTCTGGTTTTATTTTACTTTTGGGACAATTGCAATTTTACCCCTAGTTGGTTCCTACCCACGGATTTTGCCCTTACTTTCCGAGCTTGCTCAGTTTTGCCCTTACTTTTTCCATCGAGGTCCTCGAATGCCCTTTGACCGTTTGACCAAAACTTTGAAAATTCATAACTAATTCATATTAACTTTGAAAAATGTAAATAAGATATCAAAATGTTCAGATAAACATTATCTTTATGTGCATATCATTTGCATTCAGGACAAAAGCACCCTTTAAACTACCCGAGGTAATTAATGTTATTAACATTAATAAAAATAAAAAGGTATAAAAAATATGTATTTTTCATGAATAAAAATTACATGCAAATGTAGGTGATGTTTTCTGAGTTCGTATCATCTTGTTATGAATGTTCTAACGACTTTGACAATTATTTGGAAACTTCATAACAAATTGATACGAACTCAGAAAAATGGAATAAGATATCAGGATGTTAGGAAACATCACCTACATTTGCATGTAATTTTTATTCATGAAAAAATATTGTTTATACCTTTTTATTTTTAATAATGTCAATAACATTAATTACCTCAGGTAGTCTAAAGGGCACTTTTGTCCTAAATGCAAATGATATGCACATAAAGGTAATGTTTATCTGAACATTTTGATATCTTATTTGCATTTTTCTGAGTTCATATGAATTAGTTATGAATTTTCAAAGTTTTGGTCAAACGGTCAAAGGGCATTCGAGGGACCTCGACGGAAAAAGTAAGGGCAAAAGTGAGCAAGCTCGAAAAGTAAGGGCAAAACCCGTGGGTAGGAACCGACTAGGGGCAAAAATGCAGTTGTCCCTTTACTTTTAATTACTTTAGTTTAACATAAATACAAAACAAAATCCTAAATTTACATTGTCATTTAACCCACTGCCTCAGAAAGTTTTGCTCCAAAATAAAATAGTTCAATATTTTATAAAATATAAAAGGCATTAATGGATTGTTTTTGCTGCTGTTTTAACCATTTTAGTGCATTTAAATATTTCATAAAAATGTGGTTTCTCCAACAATATTACCCATGATTTATTTGACACATTAAGAACATTTTGGTCTTGACTTTTGAAAACTTTAATTGTTTGACTTGATTTTTAAATTGAATTAGAATCAGTTTTGAATCAACACGAGTTTATCAACAGTAACTAGGGTGACGTGGCTTCATTAGCAGAGGTTCACTGTAACTTAATTATCTGGGTGTCACAGCGTGTGCGATATACGACATAAAGTTCACAAGGACGAACTGTTTGTGATGAGGCGGAACATCAGAAACGAGCAGCCATATGAAGCTGTGTGTGATATACGACATACAGTTCACTCGGATGAACTGATTGTGACTAGAAAACACAAAAGAAACGGTGAGCCAGATCAAGGTGTGTGCGATATACGATATACGGTTCATTGCGATAAACTGTTTGTGTTGAGCCAAGAAAACAGAAACATTTCACATAAACAAGATGTGTGTAATACGTGGCAAACATCCAATTACATAGCTGGCTAATACATACATGACATTTCCACACACCAAAGTAAATTATTACATGCATAATTAACTAGGATAAACAATCATCTGATCATCATCTACTTCTTGTGCTAGCTCGATGTTCCTTCTATGCTAACTTTCCATTAATTGATGACGTTTTATGAACACGCCACCGTTTCCCGCCATTTGCTCACCTGTTTCCCGCCACCCAGCGATATTGCGCATAAACCTAGGCGGCGTGTGATGCACGGAGGAAACAACCGCAACCTGTAGCACATCCACCTTTTCCAAGCATGCCAACCCACCAAAACGCCCTCTCTGCCATCAACCACGTCAACGAGGAAAACAAGAAGGTGCCACGGCCCGTCGAGGCCGAGGCGCTCCCCGGCAACGCGATGGACGATGCTGTGATGCGTGTCATTGCCAGGGTTGAGCAGACCCTTGGCGCATGGCGCTACAGTTCCACAGATCAAGATATGCATGTCAACGCCGTGAGGCTACAGCTCGCCGCACAACATGATCGATGGCGCGCCGCAGAGCAAGCTAGGCGCGTCTGCGTCGATAGGCTGCGGCTCGCCGCACGGCGAGACCGTTGGAGCGCCGCAGAGCGAGAGGCGCAGCGCGCCACACAGCAAGAGCGGATCCATCAGCGCTTGCCTGCTGTCGACAGGGCATCGCAGCTGGGTACACGTCCCGTCAGTACCCCCATACCTCGCTAGGAGTGGGCAGAGGCTCTCTGCGCCGTACTTGCACTAGAGGCCGGCCGCGCCGTACTTGCACTGGACGCCCGCCGCACCGTTCGCATGGGTCGCGCCATTCGCCTTGTCCGCGACCCGCTCGATGCCAACACGCTGGTCGGTAGGCTTGACCGCCTCCTTGGCTCAGGTGTCCACCTGGGCGTAGTAGAGGAACATGGTCGTCGCATCCTCGAGCTGGGGATCTCTGATGAAATAGCCAACTTGGATCTCGAGACCGCGCTCCAAATATACCGAGAGCGCGTCGACCGCTTGGACGAACGCCTGCATGAGTTCAGGCAGAGCCAGGAGCTACCATAGGCAAGGGCTGCTGGTCATGGTCTCATGGACACATTTTATTTTATTGAGTCATTTTGACGTGGATCACTATGTATTCATAGCAATCATAATATTGCTCTGTTTTAATATGTGTACTTTGTTTTCCGTTCTTATATGTTTTGTTTCAATGTGTGTATATACACTTTCCATTATGTATATGTGGATGATAACAACTAGATACAAATTAGTATACAAAAACAGATAGAAAATGGAATTCATAATATATATATATATATATATATATATATATATATATTAATTGCTCATTAGTTCATCATAGAATATATATAATATCATCACATATACGTGATGATACTTAACTACTAGGTACAATGCATAAAATTGAAAACGAACAATACTAAAACTAATAATCCCTCCTGGGGGTAATATTTCGGCAGCCCCTCGGCAGCAGCTCCCTGGTGTGCGGTGTCTTCCCAGCGCGGAGGCAGTACTCCGCCTCCTCCACCTCGCAGTGCTTGACGTACCGATTTGCCTCTTGCTGCGGACGAGCGAGAGCGATCTTGCCATTTCGTTCGGCGCCCACTGGAGCTCCTCGTTGGTGGCATGCTGGAGCTTATCGGCTCACCACCACGCAGCGATGAGGTGCCTAGGGCCTTTAACCTTCCTCTCGAAGTATCCGTCTTCATACATGTCGGTGTCAAAACCGGCGGATCTCGGGTAGGGGGTCCCGAACTGTGCGTCTAGGCCGGATGGTAACAGGAGACAGGGGACACTTTGTTTTACCCAGGTTCAGGCCCTCTCGATGGAGGTAATACCCTACTCCTGCTTGATTAATATTGATGATATGGGTAGTACAAGAGTATATCTACCACGAGATCAAGGAGGCTAAGCCCTAGAAGCTAGCCTATGGTATGATTGTTGTGTATGGAGTTGATTGCCTATGGACTACAACCCTCCGGTTTATATAGACACCAGATAGGGTTAGGGTTACACAGAGTCGGTTACAATGGTAGGAGATCTTGAATATCGCATCGCCAAGCTTGCCTTCCACGCCAAGGAAAGTCCCATCCGGACACGGGACGAAGTCTTCAATCTTGTATCTTCATAGTCCAGGAGTCCGGCTGAAGGTATAGTCCGGCTATCCGAACACCCCCTAATCCAGGACTCCCTCAGTAGCCCCTGAACCAGGCTTCAATGATGACGAGTCTGGCGCGCAAATTGTCTTCGGCATTGTAAGGCGGGTTCCTCCTCCAAGTCCTTCAAAGAAGATTGTAAACACCAATAGTAGTGTCCGGCTCTGCAAAATAAGCTTCCACATATCGCCATAGAGAGAATAATATTAACACAAATCAAATCTACTGACGTATTCTGCAGTGCGTCATCACACTACAGCCAAGTCCTTTACTTGAATCGTTTTTACTTTTCCACCTCAGCATGTTTTGCGAGGCGGTTTCCTTGGCATGTCTTGTCAAAGCAGAGATCATGTGCCCCCCCCTTTATGGGATTCTCATCAATACGGACGTGGATAACCCAAATGGTTACGGGGAGGGCTCCTGGTATTCAACCTCTTATAAAGAGATCAAGGCCTTACTCCTTTTTCCAATCTCAAACGAGTTCACCCGTTGCCTCGAGTTCCAACACCCTAGGCTTCAGATTCCAGGCGCTTCGGACCTTCGACAATGCCCGGTTCCGACCTTCAAGGCCGATGGATGCCCTCCTCCGTCACGGAGGAGGATGTGCTAAAGTTGAGAGAGGCTAAGTTCTTGACCGCCGAAATTCCGCATAGGTTGCCTGCTCAAGGGCAGGCTATTCCCAATCCCCAGCCCGGTGAGAGCGTAGTGTTCATGTCTCACTTCCTTCGGGGGTTAGGCTTCCCGATGGATCCCTTCGTGAGGGGGCTACTGTTTTATTACGGGCTGGAATTTCATGACTTAGCTCCGGAGTCCATCCTCCACATTTCCTCATTCATCGTCGTGTGCGAAGCGTTCCTCCGCGTTACTCCTCACTTCGGTTTATGGCTCAAGACTTTTGGAGTGGAGCCGAAGATGATCGAGGGACGGCACGCTGAGTGCGGAGGTGCTGTTATTAGTAAGAATGCCGATGCTCCATGGCCCGAGGGCTCCTTTCAAGAGGAGCTCGGCTTGTGGCAACGAGAGTGGTTCTATATCACCGCTCCCAGGAGTGCCAAGTGGGTGGCGCCTCCTGCCTTTCGCTCGGGTCCCCCACCACGGCTAGCGTCATGGGTCAACAAAGGATTAGATTGGGGGTTATCCAAAGACGTGCCCCTGTTGCAGGGCCACATTAGGGATCTCCTAAAAGGAGACCTCAACCTGGTCAAGGTGATGCAGGTCATGCTGATTCGCCGAACATTGCCCGACAAACGTCGCTCCTTCGTCTGTGGGCGTTTAATCCGGAGGGACCACGAGCTCTCCAGCATTTTATGGGCGCAACGCCCGCGGAGATGTATAGACTGTTCTTCGGATCACAAGAAATGTGTCCGGATTTAACCGGGGACGCAGGCCTAAGCTGCAATCGCCCGGATACTCAAGTAAGTAACCTTGTGCCTGGACCTTCTATCCGTATAATTGTCATAAACTTGCCCCTGAAGGAGCCGTCCTTTTAAACAGGAGTGGATAGCGAAGGCAAAGCTGATCAGGTGTCCGGCTCCCCTCCCTGAAACCAGGCCGGATCCCGTGCTGGTCAGGATGCTGGAGATAATGCCTTTGGAGGGGGAGGACAAGGAAACTATGGCCTCCTCGAAGGAGGCTGCTCCAAAGGGAGGAACCGACAATTCCTCTCCTAAGGGGAAGAAGAGAGCCGCCTCTGATGACCCGGAAACCATGGCCTCAAAACGGGGGAGAAAATCCTCGTCAGAGGGTCCGACGCCGGGGAGTTCCTCGGCCGGACTACGCCCTCAAGGGGATCAGCCCTCCAGCGAGCCGTAAGTGGAGAAAAGATTTTCCTTTTGAGGGATGAGAGAAATCCTTGATTTTATTTCTGAGAAGATTAACCGAAATTTTACCTTGTAGCTCGGATCTCAGCCCTTTGCAGCAGAGCTCGTCTTCGGGGGATCTTCTTCCGGAGATGATGGAGAGCGGGACGCCTCCCCCTGCCATGCCGCCCAGCGAGGCGGGCGACCCTGAGGTGTCGTCGTGGAGGGTTTCTCCGAATCCGGCAGGGGCGGAAGATAGCTATGTGGCCCCCCGAGGATCTCCGTGTCCGGCCTTCGAAAGAGGTCATAGGGCAAGTCCGGCACCGTCTGGTGCTCGGCCGGAGGAACTAAAGATTCTGCTGGGGCGAGCTTCTATCTCAGAAGAGCATCATGCATTAATGGGCACGGTGATTGAAAGGATTTCATCCGCAGAAAGCGGATTTCATGAGGCCGTCAAAAGTTTACTGACGGGTTTTGAGGTACGTTAGATAATGTACACTTTTGTCAGTTGCACATAAATAATATGCGCCCTGTGTAGATAGTAGCCCCTGAGACTCTGCGCGTTGTCAAGAAATGACGGCACGCAGAGGATCATAATCTCAGGTCTAAGATGTCGCCTTTGAATGTAGGTGGCGAGGTGTACGGAATCAAGCCGAACTAATGATGTGGCCGAACTAAAGCGGCAACTGGACGTGGCAGATGCCGACATCACGCTTGTCAACAAGCGGCTTGACGAGGCTCAAGGTATGTAATTCTTCGGGCGTCATTAGGTAAGAGGAGCTTTTAGGATCGAAAGTATGTCTAGAGGGGGGGGTGATTAGACTACTTGACCAAATAAAAACTTAACCTTTTCCCAATTTTAGTTCTTGGCAGATTTTAGCTATTGTAGGACAAGTCAAGCAATCATCACACAATTCAAGCAAGCATGCAAAGAGTATATTGGCAGCGGAAAGTAAAGCATGCAACTTGCAAGAATGTAAAGGGAAGGGTTTGGAGAATTCAAACGCAATTGGAGACACGGATGTTTTTCTCGTGGTTCGGATAGGTGGTGCTATCCTACATCCACGTTGATGGAGACTTCAACCCACGAAGGGTAACGGTCGCGCGAGTCCACGGAGGGCTCCACCCACGAAGGGTCCACGAAGTAGCAACCTTGTCTATCCCACCATGGCCATCGCCCACGAAGGACTTGCCTCACTAGCGGTAGATCTTCACGAAGTAGGCGATCTCCTTGCCCTTACAAACTCCTTGGTTCAACTCCACAATCTTGTCGGAGGCTCCCAAGTGACACCTAGCCAATCTAGGAGACACCACTCTCCAAGAAGTAACAAATGGTGTGTTGATGATGAACTCCTTGCTCTTGTGCTTCAAATGATAGTCTCCCCAACACTCAACTCTCTCTCATAGGATTTGGATTTTGTGGAAAGAAGATTTGAGTGGAAAGCAACTTGGGGAAGGCTAGAGATCAAGATTCATATGGTAGGAATGGAATACCTTGGTCTCAACACATGAGTAGGTGGTTCTCTCTCAGAACATATGAGTTGGAATTGTGTATGTGTTCTGATGGCTCTCTCCACGAATGAAGAGGAGGTGGAGGGGTATATATAGCCTCCACACAAAATCCAACCGTTACACACAGTTTTCCAATCTCGGTGGGACCGAATCAACAAACTCGGTCGGACCGAAAAGGTAAACCTAGTGACCGTTAGAGATTTTCGGTGGGACTGACATGCAACTCGGTAGGACCGATATGGTTAGGGTTTGGGCATAACGTAATCTTGGTGAGACCGATTGCACAAACTCGGTGAGACCGAGTTTGGTAATAAGCTAACCAGAGAGTTGGTCAGGTAAACTCGGTGGGACCGATTTGCTCTTTCGGTGAGACCGAAAAGTTACAAAAAGGAAACGGAGAGTTTACACTGCAATCTCGGTGGGACCGATTCGCTCTTTCGGTGAGACCGAAAAGTTACGAAAGGGAAACAGAGAGTTTGCAATCCCATCTCGGTGAGACCGAGATCCCTATCGGTAGAACCGAATTGCTAGGGTTTGGCAGTGGCTTATGACAAGTGAAACTCGATGGCGCCGGATAGAAAGAATCGGTAGGACCGAGTTTGGCTTAGGGTTTAGGTCATATGTGGATATGGGAAAGTAGTTGAGGGTTTTGGAGCATATCACTAAGCACATGAAGCAAGAGGCTCATTAAGCAACACCTCATCCCTCCTTGATGGTATTGGCTTTTCCTAAAGACTCAATGTGATCTTGGATCACTAAAATATAAAATGAAGAGTCTTGAGCTTTTGAGCTTGAGACAATCCTTTGTCCTTAGCATTTTGAGGGTTCCACTTTCACATCCATGCCATGCCAATCATTGAGCTTTCCTGAAATAGTCATCTTGGAATAGCATTAGCTCAATGAGCTATATGTTGTTATGAATTACCAAAACCACCTAGGAATAGTTGCAGTTTCAAGCTTCATGCCAGTGTCTTACAATGTGTGTGCTTGACGCAGATGGTACGGCCGCCGTGGAGAATCTTAGGGCAGAACTTGCCCGAGCTAAGGAGCAAGGCAGAAAAAGCGATGCGGCTGCCGAGAAGGCCCTTGAAGGGCTGAGAGCCGAATAGGCTGCTCACTGCCGAAGCAAAGAAGAGATAGCCGAGATGGCCGAGAAGTTAAAGAGTGCTGCAGACCGTTGCAAACTTCTTGAGAAAGAAGACCGGGCGAGACAGACGGACTTAGAGAAGGCCGTTGCCGATGCCAAGGACGCTCGCTCTGTGATGAGAGCTGCGAAAGAGGAGCTGTGTCAGGCCGAACAGATTGCGGCTGGAAAGCCCTTTATGCTGCGGAGGAAGGTTTGTGATCCGAAGTTTGCTCCGTTGGACCGGATGTGGAGTGTGGAGGACACCTATCTGGATTTGGCAGCAAGTGCTGCTGATGGGACCGAACACTTTCGAGATCTGGAAGATCGCGAAGTGGAAAAGCTTTTCTGGTCACAGTTTCACAATCCAGAGCGTCCACTGGCAGTGGACGATCGCCTGGCTCAATGGGCCGAGCTGAATAGATTGTCCGGACTCGCCATGAAGTACGTCATGGGTCATTTGTGGCCTGGGAGATCGGAGCCGAAGAGTTATTTCAGCTTGGTGCAGCAATTCCTTGACGCGGTGCCGCGTATAGATGCAATGAAGAGGTCAGCATGCATAGAGGGCGCTAGGATGGCTCTTGCCCGTGTTAAGACATACTGGGCAGAGATGGAGACCACCGTTGTTGCGTCCCGAGATTCGGACAAAAGCCGAGTACCCTCCGAGCACTATTTTCAGGAAGTTCTTGAAGGCGCTCGTGTAATAGAGACGTAGTGCTCGAAAGATGCTATGTTATGATAGCATATGTAATTATAAAGTAATATTTTGATTACCTGTAGGGGCCTTTTTTATACTTGTGCCTCCAAGTATTGGGAACACCTTCTATGCGGCCATTTTAAGATATATATATATATATATAGAATCTGAAAGATGGTAGTCGTTGGCTTCAGCCCCCACGCACATAGTGCGGGGGTGCTCGCAGAAGATGCATTTTCACACTTAACCCAACGTCTTGGTCCTACAAAGGAGGTGATAGCGCAGCGGGCCAGGCAACCGGACTATAATGCTTTAACACTTTCACTTAGCCACAGGTGTTTGACAATGAGACTCTTTAGGTAGCTCCTTGGTGGCAATTGCGCTCGTCCGAATTCGGGGCGCGTATGTGCCTGACCGGGAAGCGGCCCTTCGTTAAAGTGGAGGAATCCGATAGATTCCGATAGGTCATCGAGTGGCTGACCAGTCTCACGCTACATCATGACAGTCAGTTTTCGGCTTTCTCTACTGAGGTGCTCGCCCTGGCCGAACCGGGGGCACAATCGCAGTAGTTCTCCTGGTGCTACCTTAGCCGATAGAGCGGAACGTAAGGTAGCCGAACTCAGGAGCCGGGCAACCCAACATTTGACCAAAGACATGATTCAGAGCTGATGCATATAATGCCAAAACTCGCGACGCCGAACACTCCCTAAGGTGTTCGGTCTTTATGAGTGCGGGCGAAACAATACTCTTCATTAAAAAAGCCCCTAGTGTCTAGGTACGTGCAAAAATTCTGACGTGGCCACATGCCAAGACGCTAGCCTCCTCCTTGGTTATAATAGAAAGGAAAAACCAGGGGATGTGTAGCAACAAGAGACAGTAAAAAAGGTTTACGCAGGGTCTTAATCTAAAAAGAATCCTTTAGGACGGGTCCCCACTGCACGTCTGCGCCTGTGTCTCCGTTGTGCCGTATCCTGGACGGGCGCCGCACAACGTTCATCTGTAAAAGAGAGGAACTGAGTTTAAAACGGGTCGCGCCGAAAAAGTTTAAAATAAGCAAAGTATAAAGTAAGATATATGAGATTGAGCTTTATTGTCTCTTATTGTATATGCGTGGAGCCCCTAGTGCGGGGTATATGGCTTCTAGGCCTGCATCAATGATGATTTTGCACCGAACTCGTCTATCCGCGTTCGTGGTCTTGAATGACCTATTTTGAAGTTTATTGGCCAGTGAGGCCATTTTGCTGTGGGGCTGTCAAAGCGGCCGCACAGTCCTCCGCTTGGGGAGGCGCACTTTAGTGCTTCCCCTTCAAAGAGATGATGCCTCGTGGACCGTGCATCTTGAGTGTAAGAGATGCGTAATGCGGTATTGCGTTAAAGCGAGCGAAAGCTTCACGTCCTAGTAGTGCTTGATAGCGACTTGAGAACGGGACGATATGGAAGGTCAGCTTTTCGCGGCGGAGGTTATCGGCAGAGCCGAATGTGACTGTGAGCCGAAGAAAACCCGTACAATGGGTGTCCGGACCAGGTATTACCCCTTGAAAGGAGGTTTTACTGCGGCGGATTCTTGCTGGGTTTATCCCCATGTGCTGGATTGTATCCTGATATATCAGGTTTAGTCCACTGCCGCCGTCCATAAGGACATTTGAAAACTTGAGTCCGCCAATTATTGGATCGAGTATCAAGGCAGTCCAGCCTACATTCTTGATATTCCTAGAATAATCTAGTTGACAAGATGATCGGTTTTGACAACCAGTGGCAGGACCCTTTGGGCCGTGTGGTGCGTACCTTTACGGGCGCCGCACATTTTGTTATGTCAAGTGAGTTCGCTGTTTTTACTTCTTGTGGGAAGTTCTTTTGTTTCCTGGTGCTCTGCTTTTGGGGTTCGTCCTCGTCTTCGCTTGGTGTGTCAAGCCCCTTGTGTTCGGCATTGAGTCTGCCAGATTGTTTGAAAACCCAACAGTCTCTGTGGGTATGGTTAGCAGGCTTCCCGGGAGTACTGTGTATCTGACATATCCTGTCTAGGATTTTATTCAGGTTGGATGGATCGTCCTTGTTATCCTGGGGGGGGGGGCGATTTTTCCTGATTTTGTCGTGAGCCTTTGAATCCGGCATTGACTGCCGTGCTCTTCGTACTTTTGTCCTTACTCCAGCGACGGTCCTTGTTGCGTCGCGGTTTTCCGTTTCCATCCCTAGTTTCGGATGTACTTGGGTTGCTGGGGCTGCACCTTGCCAACCAGCTGTCCTCCCCTGCACAAAAGCGGGTCATGAGGCTTGTTAGTGCGGCCATTGTTCTTGGCTTTTCTTGGCCGAGGTGTCTGGCGAGCCATTCGTCTCGGACGTTATGCCTAAAAGCTGCTAAGGCTTCAGCGTCCGGACAGTCGACTATCTGATTCTTTTTAGTGAGGAATCTATTCTAGAACTGCCGAGCTGATTCTCCAGGTTGTTAAGTTATGTGACTAAGATCGTCTGCATCCGGAGGGCGGACATAGGTCCCTTGAAAGTTTGCTCGGAAAGCGTCCTCGAGCTCTTCCCAGCTTCCAATTGTGTTTTCGGGAAGGCTTTTAAGACAATGCCGAGCTGGCCCTTTAAGCTTAAGGGGTAGATATTTTATGGCGTGGAGATCATCTCCTCTAGCCATGTGTATGTGGAGGATATAATCCTCGATCCAGACTCTAGGGTCTGTTGTTTCATCATATGCCTCTATGTTTATGGGTTTGAATCCCTTTGGGAATTCATAGCCCAGGACCTCATCGGTGAAACATAGGGGGTGTGCGGCGCCCCTGTATTTGGGTGTGCCGAATTCTGATGACGGCTTCATAGCGTAGCTTACGAGAGCTTGCTTTCTTGGCCCATAAATGGACCTGACTGGGCCATGATGCGAATCTTTAAGTGGGTCGCATGCCGATTTAAGTGTGGCGCCGCTTGCCGCTTTATGGGGTCGTCTATCCGACCGTGTGGCTTTTTCATTTTTTGAATGCGAGGGCTCTAGGGCCTCTTCGTCGAATTCAGGCAGTAGCTTTCTTTTCGGATAGCTTTTAGTGCGGCGACTGTCGCCGTACTTATCTGTTGTATTGGTTACTTTGCTCCATCTAATCCGGAGTGCATCTTCCGCTGTTTTTAGCTTCCGCTTCTGCTTTTTTAGGCTGCGTGCAGTTGCAACGAGCCTCTCGTGGAGATTCTTCTGCTCCATAGGTTTATTCGGCGTGAGGTTGTCCGGAATGCCGTTTTTGCCGGAGGAGGGATGTTCGGTTTCTCTATCTGTGTTGCCTTGTTCGGACGGTTGCTCTAGGGCCTGCTCGTCGTCTACCGGCTTGTCCTGCTCTATGGCTGGGTTTTTGTTGAGGCGGGGCTTGGGTCGGCGTTTACGCCGACGCTTTGATTGCTTTTCGGGGGGTCGGTCTCTCGTCCCATCCCCTTTTTCCTCGTTGTCGCTTCCTTTAGGGGTATCCACCATGTATACATCGTGGGATGAGGTGGCTGTCCAATGCCCTATGGGCATTGGTTCGTCGGTATCTCCTGCATCGTCATCCATGCTGTCGATGTCTCCGGAGTCGCAGTTGAGCACGTCGTTCAAATTGTCGACAGTGGCTACCAAGTGGGTGGTGGGTGGGCTTTGAATTTCTTCATCGTCCGTATCCCATCCTCGCTGACCGTAATCCGGCCCGGGCTCTCCTGATAAAGAGAGAGACTTTAGAGAATTCAGGATGTCGCCGAAGGGCGAGTGCTGAAAGATGTCCGCGGCGGTGAACTCCATTATTGGCGCCCAATCGGGTTCGATCGGCAGGGACGCGAGGGGTTCGGAGTTTGGAGAGGAATCCGGCTCCTTGGAGTCATGGGCCGTGCAGAGTGCGGGGCTGGCGTTTGGCTTGATCGCCTTTGAGATTACAGCCCCCGAGGTGACGTCCAACCGCTCACCCTCGATTGGCGCAGCTGGCTCCAAATTAAGGGTCAGAGCCGATGCGTTTGCGGCCTCCAGGGTATTGTTCAGCGGCAGAGCTAGATCATGCCCCACGAGACAGTGCGGCGTGCTTGGCTGTGGCTCGAATCCGTCGAAGATCAAATCTCCGCGGATGTCTGCCGTGTAGTTTAGGCTTCCAAACCTGACTTGATGGTCAGGGGCGTAGCTTTCGATCTGCTCCAGGTGGCCAAGTGAATTGGCCCGCAGTGCGAAGCCGCCGAAGACGAAGATCTGTCCGGGGAGAAAATTCTCACCCTGGACTGCATCGTTGTTGATGATCGAAGGAGCCATCGGGCCTAAAGGCGACGACACAGAGGAACTCTCAATGAAAGCACCAATGTCGGTGTCAAAACCGGCGGATCTCGGGTAGGGGGTCCCGAACTGTGCGTCTAGGATGGATGGTAACAGGAGACAGGGGACACTTTGTTTTACCCAGGTTCGAGCCCTCTCGATGGAGGTAATACCCTACTCCTGCTTGATTAATATTGATGATATGGGTAGTACAAGAGTAGATCTACCACGAGATCAAGGAGGCTAAGCCCTAGAAGCTAGCCTATGGTATGATTGTTGTGTATGGAGTTGATTGCCTACGGACTACAACCCTCCGGTTTATATAGACACCGGATAGGGTTAGGGTTACACAGAGTCGGTTACAATGGTAGGAGATCTTGAATATCGCATCGCCAAGCTTGCCTTCCACGCCAAGGAAAGTCCCATCCGGACACGGGACGAAGTCTTCAATCTTGTATCTTCATAGTCCAGGAGTCCGGCTGAAGGTATAGTCCGGCTATCCGAACACCCCCTAATCCAGGACTCCCTCAAATACACCTCCGCACGATGACACGACCGCCCCCAAAGCTCCACCGCCTCCTTTTTCCAGGCGGCATCACAGGCTTCACATGCCGCCTGGTACCTGGCTTCCTCCTCCGCCATCTCCTTCTTGAGCGCCACTTGCCTGGCTTTCTCAGCTGGCGACAATGACTTTCACAGATAAAGATTGTACTGGCCCCAAAACCAATCCAAAGTTGGGGGGGGGGTCTGGTGCAACCTTGTCCGGCGGCGCGTAGGGGTCCTCCTCGTCGCTGCTCTTCGACTGAGCGTCCTCGGGGGGCGGCGACTCCTCGTCGGCGCGTGGGTAGATCGGCGGCGCCATGGCAGAGATTTGAGAGAGAGGGGAGGGGGGGGGGGGGGCGAGCGAGGGGAGGATGTAGATGAGAATACAGGCGGGACGACGTGAGCAAGGTAGTATTTATTGGCGTCCGGAATCTAGATCGACGGGAATAGTACACACGTCGGCCGGAATTTACGAGTTCTGTAGTTTGAATTACACATGATTCCCGCAGCAAAATCTGTGTGTGAACTTAATAGCTGACGGTTTCCAATACAGAGCCGTGTTTGATTAATAACCCCCGCCATCACCTTCCAAACCTTGAGATGCGAAATAGAGTGCCAATCATGTGGGGGCCGGTTGTCTTGCCAGATCTTTACATTTTCTTTTTTGAACACCAGATATTTACATCGTTTGATGATTTTTTTAACTCCACATAAGTACACAAAAATAATTTTTTTTTCAAACCATTATGGTTAGCCGTTGCATGTAGATGTAGTTCAAATTTGAATTACGGTCATTAAATGGCTAGAAAATCACTGAAATGTCTTTAAAAGGTCAAATGACCCTTAGAATTTTCCAAATTTTCACATGGCAGTTGTATTAGTGCACGTTAAATGTAGAAAAATTTTGAAGGCCATAAGAGGAAGCTATCTCATGTTCGTCATCAAACATACATTGTTCCCTCTCGGAACCATGAGCCTTCTAGTGAGTTGCTCTGGTTTGTGAGGGGTGTGTGTCCAAATTTTCATCAAACATGCCAATTTTTTTACCACATCATCTTGGTGGCATCACATAACATCAAGCAAGGTCGTTTCGTGTTTTTCTGATCATTTTTTAATTTTTTGGAATTAAAATGCCACGGCACTCCATGCATGTGACCATGCCGTGACATCAATATGTTTGAAATTCCTTCTAATTTCCTGCACATGGAATTAACTCGCACACAAGTACACAAATATGTTTTTTCAAACCATTGTGGTTAAACGTTGCATGTAAATGTAGTTCAAATTTGAATTACGGTCATTAAATGGCTAGAAAATCACTTAAATGTCTTTAAAAGGTCAAATGACCCCTAGAATTTTCCAAAATTTCACATGACAGTTGAATTAGTGCATGTTAAACATAAAAAGAATTGAAGGCCGTAAGAGGAAGCTATCTCCCGTCCGTCATCAAACATGCATTGTTCCCTCTTGGAACCACGAGCCTTCTAGTGAGTTGCTCCTGTTTGTGAGGGGTGTGTGTCCAAACTTTCGTCAAATAGACCAATTTTTTTACCACATCATCTTGGTGACATGACATTATATCAAGCAAGGTTTCATGTTTTTCTGATCATTTTTTAATTTTTTGGAATTAAAATGTCATGGCACTCCATGCATGTGTCCATGCCATGAGACCAATATGTTCGAAAATTCCTTCAAATTTACTGCACATGGAATTAACTCGCACACAAGTACACAAATATGATTTTTCAAACCGTTATGGTTAGCCATTCCATGTAGATGTAGTTCAAATTTTAATTACGGTCATTAAATGGCTAGAAAATCACTGAAATGTATTAGTGCACATTAAACATAGAAAAAATTTGAAGGCCGTAACAGGAAGCTATCTCCCGTTCGTCATCAAACATGCATTGTTCCCTCTCGGAACCACGAGCCTTCTAGTGAGTTGCTCTGGTTTGTGAGGGGTGTGTGTCCAAACTTTCATTAAACATGCCAATTTTTTTACCACATCATCTTGGTGGCATGATGCTACCTCTTGAGCACTGCGTTGGTTTTCCCTTGAAGAGGAAAGGGTGATGCAGCAAAGTAGCGTAAGTATTTCCCTCAGTTTTTGAGAACCAAGGTATCAATCCAGTAGGAGATCACGCTCGAGTCCCACGCACCTACACAAACAAATAAGAACCTCGCAACCAACGCGATAAAGGGGTTCTCAATCCCTTCACGGTCACTTACGAGAGTGAGATATGATAGATATGATAAGATAATATTTTTGGTATTTTTATGATAAAGATGCAAAGTAAAATAAATGGCAAAATAAATAACTAAGTGTTGGAAGATTAATATGATGGAAGATAGACCCGGGGGCCATAGGTTTCACTAGTGGCTTCTCTCAAGAGCATAAGTATTACGGGGGGTAAACGAATTACTGTCGAGCAATTGATAGAATTGAGCATAGTTATGAGAATATCTAGGTATGATCATGTATATAGGCATCACGCCCGCGACAAGTAGACCAAAACGATTCTGCATCTACTACTATTACTCCACACATCGACCGCTATCCAGCATGCATCTAGAGTATTAAGTTCATAAGAACAGAGTAATTCTTTAAGTAAGATGACATGATATAGAGGGATAAACTCATGCAATATGATATAAACCGCATCTTTTTATCCTCGGTGGCAACAATACAATACATGCCTTGATGCCCCTGCTGTCACTGGGAAAGGACACCGCAAGATTGAACCCAAAGCTAAGCACTTCTCCCATTGCAAGAAAGATCAATCTAGTAGGCCAAACCAAACTGATAATTCGAAGAGACTTGCAAAGATAAACCAATCATACATAAAAGAATTCAGAGGAGAATCAAATATTGTTCATAGATAAACTAGATCATAAACCCACAATTCATCGGATCTCAACAAACACACCGCAAAAGAAGATTACATCGAATAGATCTCCAAGAGAATCGAGGAGAACTTTGTATTGAGATCCAAAGAGAGAGAAGAAGCCATCTAGCTAATAACTATGGAACCGTAGGTCTGAAATTAACTACTCACACATCACCGGAGAGGCCATGGAGTTGATGTAGAGGCCCTCCGTGATCAATTCCCCCTCTGGCGGAGCTCCGGAAAAGGCCCCGAGATGGGATCTCTTGGGTACAGAAGGTTGCGGCAGTGGAATTAGGTTTTCGTGGTGCTCCTGGATGTTGGGGGGGGGGTATGTGGACTTATATAGGAGGAAGAAGTACGTTGGTGGAGCATCGAGGGGCCCACGAGGGTGGAGGGCGCCCCCCTGCCTCGTGGCTTCCTCGGTTGTTTCTTAACGCCCACTCCAAGTCTCCTGGATCACGTTTGTTGAGAAAATCACGTTCCCGAAGGTTTCATTCTGTTTGGAGTCCGTTTGATATTCCTTTCCTTCGAAACCCTAAAATAGGCAATAAAACAGCAATTTGGGTTGGGCCTCCTGTTAGTAGGTTAGTCCCAAAAATGATATAAAAGTGTAAAATAAAGCCCATTAACATCCAAAATAGATTATATAATAGCATGGAGCAATCAAAAATTATAGATACATTGGAGACGTATCAAGCATCCCCAAGCTTAATTCCTGCTTGTCCTCGAGTATGTAAATGATAAAAGAAGAATTTTGATGTGGAATGCTTTCTAACATATTTCTCAATGTAATTTTTCTTTTTGTGGCATGAATGTTCAGATCTGAAAGATTCAAGATAAAAGTTTAATATTGACATATAAATAATAATACTTCAAACATACTAACTAAGCAATCATGTCTTCTCAAAATAACATGGCCAAAGAAAGTTATCCCTACAAAATCATATAGTCTGGCTATGCTCTGTCTTCACCACACAAAATATTTAAATCATGCACAACCCCGATGACAAGCCAAGCAATTGTTTCATACTTTTGATGTTCTCAAACTTTTTCAATCTTCACGCAATATATGAGCGTGAGCCATGGATATATCACTATATGTGGAATAGAATGGTGGTTGTGGAGAAGACAAAAAGGAGAAGATAGTCTCACATCAACTAGGCGTATCAACGGGCTATGGAGATGCCCATCAGTAGATATCAATGTGCGTGAGTAGGGATTGCCATGCAACGGATGCACTAGAGCTATAAGTATACAAAAGCTCGACAAAAGAAACTAAGTGGGTGTGCATCCAACTCGCTTGCTCATGAAGACCTAGGGCATTTTGAGGAAGCCCATCATTGGAATATACAAGCCAAGTTCTATAATGAAAAATTCCCACTAGTATATGAAAGTGATATCATAGGCGACTCTCTATCATGAAGATCATGGTGCTAATTTGAAGCACAAGTGTGGAAAAAGGATAGTAGCATTGTCCCTTCTCTATTTTTCTCTCATTTTTTTATTTGGGCCTTCTTTTTTTGGCCTCTTTCTTTTCTCTTTTTTTTATTTTTCGTCCGGAGTCTCATCCCGACTTGTGGGGGAATCATAGTCTCCATCATCCTTTCCTCACTTGGGAAAATGCTCTAATAATGATGATCATCACACTTTAATTTCTTACAACTCAAGAATTACAACTCAATACTTAGAACAAAATATGACTCTATGTGAATGCCTCCGGCGGTGTACCGGGATGTGCAATGGTGCATGAGTGACATGTATGAAGAATTATGAACAGTGGCTTTGCCACAAATACGATGTCAACTACATGATCATCCAAGCAGTATGGCAATGATGAAGCATGTCATAATAACGGAACGGTGGAAATTTGCATGGAAATATATCTCGAAATGGCTATGGAAATGCCATAATAGGTAGGTATGGTGGCTGTTTTGAGGAAGGTATATGGTGGGTTTAAGGTACCGGCGAAAGTTGCACGATACTAGAGAGGCTAGCAATGGTGGAAGGGTGAGAGTGCGTATAATCCATGGACTCAACATTAGTCATAAAGAACTCACATACTTATTGCAAAAATCTATTAGTTATCGAAACAAAGTGTTACGCGCGTGCTCCTAGGAGGATAGATTGGTAGGAAAAGACCATCGCTCGTCCCTGACCGCCACTCATAAGGAAGACAATCAATAAATAAATCATGCTCCGACTTCATCACATAATGGTTCACCATACGTGCATGCTATGGGAATCACAAACTTCAACACAAGTATTTCTCAAATTCACAACTACTCAACTAGGATGACTCTAATATCACCATCTCCATATCTCAAAACAATTATCAAGTATCAAACTTCTCATAGTATTCAATGCACTTCTATGAAAGTTTTTATATTAAAGCAAATTTCCATGTTGTTCTAAAGGACTCTAAAAATAATATAAGTGAAGCATGAGAGATCAATTATTTCTATAAAATAAAACCACCTCCGTGCTCTAAAAGATATAAGTGAAGCACTAGAGCAAAAACTATATAGCTCAAAAGATATAAGTGAAGCACATAGAGTATTCTAATAAATTTCAAATCATGCGAGTCTCTCTCAAAAGGTGTGTACAGCAAGGATGATTGGGGTAAATTAAAAATCAAATACTCAAATCATACAAGACGCTCCAAGAAAAACACATATCATCTGGTGAATAAAAATATAGCTCCAAGTAAAGTTACCGATAGACGAAGACGAAAGAGGGGATGCCTTCCGAGGCATCCCCAAGCTTAGGATTTTTGGTGTCCTTGAATTTTACCTTGGGTGCCATGGGCATCCCCAATCTTAGGCTCTTGCCACTCCTTGTTCCGTAATCCATCAAATCTTTACCCAAAACTTGAAAACTTCACAACACAAAACTCAAAATAGAAAATCTCGTGAGCTCCATTAGCGAAAGAAAACAAAATACCACTTCAAGGTACTGTAATGAACTCATTCTTTATTTATATTGGTGTTAAACCTACTGTATTCCAACTTCTCTATGGTTTATAAACTCTTTTACTAGCCATAGATTCATCAAAATAAGCAAACAACACAAGAAAAACAGAATCTGACAAAAACAGAACAGTCTGTAGTAATATGTAGCTAACGCAACTTGTGGAACCCCAAAAATTCTAAAATAAATTTATGGAAGTGAGGAATTTATCTATTAATCATCTTCAAAAATAATTAACTAAATATCACTCTCCAAATAAAAATGGCGTCAATTCTCGTGAGCGCTAAAGTTTCTGTTTTTTACAGCTAGATCAAAAAGACTTTCCCCAAGTCTTCCCAACGGTTCTACTTGGCACAAACACTAATTAAACACAAAAAATACAACCAAAAAAAAGGACAGATAAATTATTTCTTACTAAACAGGAGCAAAAAGCAAGAAATAAAAATAAAATTGGGCTGCCTCCCAACAAGCGCTATCGTTTAACGCCCCTAGCTAGGCATAAAAGCAAGGATAGATCTAGGTATTGCCATCTTTGGTAGGCAATCCATAAGTGGCTCTCATAATAGATTCATATGGTAATTTAATTTTATTTCTAGAAAAGTGTTCCATGCCTTTCTTTAATGTAAATTGCTTCATATCAACAATTGCACCAATCGTTCTAAGTAAAGGTCTACCAAGAATAATATGACATGAAGGATTGGAATCTATATCAAGAACAATGAAATCTACGGGCACATAGTTCCTATTTAAAACAATAAGAACATCATTAATTCTTCCCATAGGTTTCTTAATAGTGGAATCCGCAAGGTGCAAGTTCAAAGAACAATCATCAAAATCACAGAAACCTAACAAATCACACAAAGTTTTTGGAATCGTGGAAACACTAGCACCCAAATCACACAAAGCATAACACTCATGATCTTTAATTTTATTTTTATTGTAGGTTTCCACTCATCATAAAGTTTTCTAGGGATAGAATCTTCCAACTCAAGTTTTTCTTCATAAGATTGCATCAAAGCATCAACGATATGTTTAGTAAAAGCTTTATTTTGACTATAAACATGAGGATAATTTAGCACGGATTGCAACAAGGAAATAAAATCTATCAAAGTGAAATTATCATAATTAAATTTCTTGAAATCCAAAATAGTGGGTTCATTGCTATTTAAAGTTTTAACCTCTTCAATCCCACTTTTAACAATTTTTGCATTAAGATCTAAAAACTCCGAATTTTTGGAACGCCTTCTAGGTAAAGGTGGCTCATATTAAGTACCATCATTATCAAGATTCATATTGCCAAAAAAAGATTTAATAGGAGACACATCAATAACTTTTAGATCTTCATCATTATTATCATGAAAACAATCAAGAGGGTATCCTAGTGGGATCTTCATCAATAACTTTTAGATCTTCATGGGAATTACCACTAGGATACAATCTTTCTTAGCACGCATCCTAGTGGTTCTTTCTTTGCACTCATTAATGGAAATTCCCATGGCTTTGAGAGACTCATTGATATCATGCTTAGGTGGAATAGATCTAAGTTTCAAAGAATCAACATCAAGAGAAATTATGTCCACGTTCCTAGCCAACTCATCAATCTTAAGCAATTTTTCTTCAATCAAAGCATTGGAATTCTTTTGCGAACTAATAAATTATTTAATATTAGATTCAATATCAGAGGGTATCTTATTATAATTTCCATAAGAATTGTTGTAGGAATTACCATAATTATTAGAGGAATTACTAGGAAACGACCTAGAATTAAAATTACCTCTATATGCGTTATTACCGAAATTGTTCCTACCAACAAAATTCACATCCATAGATTCATTTTTATTATCAATCAAAGTAGACAAAGGCATATCATTAGGATATGTAGGAGCACTCTTATTAGCAAACAATTTCATAAGTTCATCCATCTTTCCACTCAAAACATTAATCTCTTCAACTGCATGCACTTTTTTACTAG
The DNA here is from genome assembly GCF_003073215.2 of Triticum urartu. Lineage (NCBI taxonomy): Eukaryota > Viridiplantae > Streptophyta > Magnoliopsida > Poales > Poaceae > Triticum > Triticum urartu. The sequence goes on along the minus strand of NC_053027.1, from coordinate 321,622,255 downwards.
TAGATCTTTCGATGTGCCATTGAGAATAATTAACCATAATGTTATCTAGGAGTTTAGTAGCTTCCCCTAAAGTGATTTCCATAAAAGTGCCTCCCGCGGACGAATCTAAAAGATTTCTAAAAGCAAAATTCAATCCGACATAATTTTTTTGTATAATGATCCAAAGATTCAAACCATGTGTAGGGCAATTACATATCATTAATTTCATCCTCTCGCAAGATTGTGCAACATGTTCATGATCAAGTTGCTTAAAATTCATAATATCGTTTCTAAGAGAGATGATTTTAGCGGGATGAAAATACTTAGAGATAAAAGCATCGTTGCACTTATTCCATGAATCAATACTATTTTTAGGCAAAGACAAAAACCAAGCTTTAGCACGATCTCTAAGGGAAAAAGGAAATAGCTTCAATTTAACAATATCATTGTCCACATATTTCTTATTTTGCATATCACACAAATCAACAAAGCTATTTAGATGGGTAGCGACATCTTCACTAGGAAGACCGGCGAATTGATCTTTCATGACAAGATTCAACAAAGCAGCATTAATTTCACAAGATTCAGCATTGGTAAGAGGAGCAATCGGAGTGCTAAGAAAATCATTGTTATTGGTATTGGTAAAGTCACACAATTTAGTATTATCTCGAGCCATCGTGACAAGCAAGCAATCCAATACACAAGCAAACAAGAAACATGCAAAAAGGCAAATAGAAAAAGAGAAGGGAAATGGGAAAAGAGAGGGCGAGAGGAAAAGAGGGCGAATAAAATGGCAAGGGTGAAGTAGGGGGGGAGGAAAACGAGAGGTAAGTGGCAAATAATGTAATGTGAGGGATAAGAGTTTGTGATGGGTACTTGGTATGTCTTGACTTGTGCGTAGACTCCGGCAATGGTGCCAAAGATGGCTCGTCGTTAGGAGTCAAATCTTGACTTGACTTGGCGCGAATCTCCCCGGCAACGACGCCAGAAATCCTTCTTGCTACCTCTTGAGCACTGCGTTGGTTTTCCGTTGAAGAGGAAAGGGTGATGCAGCAAAGTAGCGTAAGTATTTCCCTCAGTTTTTGAGAACCAAGGTATCAATCCAGTAGGAGATCACACTCGAGTCCCACGCACCTACACAAACAAATAAGAACCTCGCAACCAACGCGATAAAGGGGTTGTCAATCCCTTCACGGTCACTTACGAGAGTGAGATCTGATAGATATGATAAGACAATATTTTCGGTATTTTTATGATAAAGATGCAAAGTAAAATAAATGGCAAAAGAAAAACTAAGTGTTGGAAGATTAATATGATGGAAGATAGACCCGGGGGCCATAGGTTTCACTAGTGGCTTCTCTCAAGAGCATAAGTATTACGGGGGGTAAATGAATTACCGTCGAGCAATTGATAGAATTGAGCATAGTTATGAGAATATCTAGGTATGATCATGTATATAGGCATCACGTCCGTGACAAGTGGACCGAAACGATTCTGCATCTACTACTATTACTCCACACATCGACCGCTATCCAGCATGCATCTAGATTATTAAGTTCATAAGAACAGAGTAATGCTTTAAGTAAGATGACATGATGTAGAGGGATAAACTCATGCAATATGATATAAACCCCATCCTTTTATCCTCGATGGCAACAATATAATACGTGCCTTGCTGCCCCTGTTGTCACTGGGAAAGGACACCGCAAGATTGAACCCAAAGCTAAGCACTTCTCCCATTGCAAGAAAGATCAATCTAGTAGGCCAAACCAAACTGATAATTCGAAGAGACTTGCAAAGATAAACCAATCATAAATAAAATAATTCAGAGGAGATTCAAATATTGTTCATAGATAAACTGGATCATAAACCCACAATTCATCGGATCTCGACAAACACACCACAAAAGAAGATTACATCGAATAGATCTCCAAGAGAATCGAGGAGAACTTTGTATTGAGATCCAAAGAGAGAGAAGAAGCCATCTAGCTAATAACTATGGACCCGTAGGTTTGAAATAAACTACTCATACATACCGGAGAGGCCATGGAGTTGATGTATATGCCCTCCGTGATCAATGCCTCCTTCGACGGAGCTCCAGAAAAGGTCCTGAGATGGGATCTCTCGGGTACAGAAGGTCGCGGCGGTGGAATTAGGTTTTCGTGGTGCTCCTGGATGTTTGGGGGGTACGTGGACTTATATAGGAGGAAGAAGTACGTCGGTGGAGCATCAAGGGGCCCATGAGGGTGGAGGGCGCGCCCAGGTGGGTAGGCGCGCCCCCTGCGTCGTGGCTTCCTCGGTTGTTTCTTGACGCCCACTCCAAGTCTCCTGGATCACGTTTGTTGAGAAAATCACGTTCCCGAAGGTTTCATTCCGTTTGGACTCCGTTTGATATTCCTTTTCTTCGAAACCCTAAAATAGGCAAAAAAAACAGCAATTTGGGTTGGGCCTCCGGTTAGTAGGTTAGTCCCAAAAATGATATAAAAGTGTAAAATAAAGCCCATTAACATCCAAAATAGATAATATAATAGCATGGAGCAATCAAAAATTATGGATACGCTGGAGACGTATCACATGACATTACATCAAGCAAGGTTTCATGTTTTTCTGATCATTTTTAATTTTTTGGAATTAAAATGCCATAGCACTCCATGCATGTGTCCATGCCGTGAGACCATTATGTTTGAAACTTCCTTCCAATTTACTGCACGTGGAATCAACTCGCACACAAGTACACAAATATGATTTTTCAAACCGTTATGGTTAGCTGTTGCATGAAGATGTAGTTCAAATTTGAATTACGATCATTAAATGACTAGAAAATCACTTAAATGTCTTTAAAAGGTCAAATGACCTCTAAAATTTTACAAATTTTCACATGATAGTTGTATTAGTGCACGTTAAATGTAGAAAAAATTTGAAGGCTGTAAGGGGAAGCTATCTCCCGTTTGTCATCAAACATGCATTGTTCCCTCTCGGAACCACGAGCCTTCTAGTGAGTTGCTTTGGTTTGTGAGGGGTGTGTGTCCAAACTTTCGTCAAACATGCCAAATATTTTACCACATCATCTTGGTGGCATGAAATTACATCATGCAAGGTTTCATGTGTTTCTGATCTTTTTTTTTAATTTTTTGGAATTTAAATGCCATGGCACTCCATGCTTAATTGTGTCATAGCCGTTAGACCAACATGTTTGAAAATTTCTTCCAATTTACTACACATGTAATTAAATCGTACAGAAGTACACAAAATATGACTTTTCAAACCTTTATGGTTAGCTGTTGCATGTACATGTAGTTCATTTTTGAATTATGGTCATTAAATGGCTAGAAAATCACTTAAATGTCTTAAAAGGTCAAATGACCCCTGAAATTTTCCAAAATTTGACATGACAGTTGTATTAGTACTACAAATTTTCTCGTACATTTAAAACACCGTCCATTGCCACTTTAGTCCAAATTCGTCTCACAGCTAATAAAAAATATCAATAGCACACACAATTTTTTATAGGAACCGTTTGTGATGAAATTCCTGGGTCTATTTAAGTCTTCCTCCTTAAGCTTCACCGGCTCGTCTGCTCAAGTGCCAGCAACCCCCAAATCCACAAATCCTGATCCCCATTCCCGCAACCCCTTCTTGTAAAGATGACGTTGTGGAAACTCTACGTGAAGGCCTGTACGATGGCCGCGTCGTCCCCGAGCGCCACCGCCTGCGCCGAGAGCGCGACCGCCTACGCTGAGAGTGCCGTTGCATCCGCATTGAGCGTGGCCGCATCCGCCGAGAGGGCATCTGTGGCAGCCAACAGGGCAGCTGCAGCAGCCGAGATGGCTGCAGCTGCTGCTGCGATGGCGGCTGCAAACACCGAGAGCGCTCGAGCTGCCGTTCGTGCCGCCAATGTCGCCCTGGCCCGGGTCGAGGCCATCCACGCCAAGATTGAGGACGCACACGCCAAGATATTCCAGGCCACCTTGGAATCCAGCATGCAACCCACGTCCGAAAAGGCGGTGGCGGCCATGGAGCACCTGCTTCCTCATGAGATCGCCGAGCGGGAGCTAAAGATGTAGGAGGCGGCGGAGATCGAGGAGCGCTGGGAGGAGGAGTTGCGCGTGGTTGAGGTCAAGGTAGAGAAGAGTCTGTCCATCGAGGAATCAGCGGTGGAGTACAAACACGAGCTCTGGCACAACCACTACTATGAGTACTACAACCTTGAGGGCGGCGCCCAGGACGAGGACGAGAACGTGGTCGACTTCAGCAGGGAGACGCGGAGTCCACTAACGGCAGCATGTCGCCAAGACAAGTCATCGACGTCTCATCTCACACCGGTGATGCATAGGCCAGCGCGGCGGCGGATTTGTTAAAATTATGTGTACTTAGGCTTTTTAATGCTACTCTTTTGTTAGAGCAATGTTTAGGTCAACTGGCTCTGTTTAATTACTAAAATTGCTCGATTCAGTAAATGTGGTCTGTGTGCTGTACGCTCTTTTGTGTGCCCAAATTAGCAAGCGATGTTAAATTATGAAATGATGTACCCGGGGAAATTTCCACCAAAATTAGAATTATCAAACTCATCCCATGCGCGTAAAGCAGAAGAATCATTTGCGATGCACACAATCGTTCAAAGTGAATGGCATCCGTCGGCACCGCGCACAAAGTTTCCCTCCACATTTCAATTTTTTTGGCCTACCACCAAAATATCTACCCTGCCCCCTTCCCCACCCCATTTTCTCCCTGACCACAAGTCACATTTCCCCTGTTTCCTCCTTCCTTCCTTCCTAAGCTATAACCGCTTCCTCGCTTGCTTCCTCGCTCTCCCCGTCTCGCATCCTACTGCCGGGGTCGCCATGGTCTTCTTCAATGACCTCTCTAGCGGTTCCTCCTCCGACGATGACTCCTTCACCACCCGGGTATGCCTCTCTTCTCTCTCTCGGGCTATGACTTGGAATGAAGGATTTTCACCCAATGGTCAATTTGAGTCATTTGTTCCTCTTGTAGCTCCCTAGGACCATCAGTTCCAACGAATGGAGCGGGGTGGCTGAAGATCTGTCTGCTTGTTGTCACCATCAATCTCCATGCGTGAAGCTAGTTGCGTTTGAATCTGTGAACAGTGAGAGGAAATTTCTGGCATATGCAGAGAAGATTAGACCCTCTTTTATTGTTACAAATCATTTGTTAGATGTAATTCAGACACTGTCACGGTCCCAACCCATTCCACACCTTCAACCAAACATATCCTAAGACAGTGTCATAGTTTGTACCTAGTATCTAAAAATGTTCTCATTTCATCAGCGGTGCCATTAGAAAATTATTTGGCACTGCTTCAACAGTTTGTGCAGCCAACTTTGGTCCACACATCCGAGCAGCCAAGCAGTAAAATACTAAATCTTTATGGCATGAAGGAACTGGGCATCGGAGCAACTAGGTGCTCCGGAGTTCGGGTCCCTAATTTTTTTCCGCTGCATCGGCTCGCCAGTGCAGGGCACCGGTGCGAGATGTAGCAACAGTAGTCTTTACACTAGTTTTGGCATACATAGTGGATGACCTTAGTGTTATTAGTTCTATGTTACTAAATTTGTGCATGTACACACCTGTTAGTATCAATTTGCTGTCATCCAAACACTGTAGCTATGCTATTGCAGTTATATTTACCTTCTTCATAAAATCTTCAATTTGTTATTTATAGTACATGAGTAAGAACTTGTAGCGTTGTTGTTAGGGCATATCTCTCTCTAAGTAGTTTTCGTGATTGATGACAATGCTTTTGCGGACTAATCGTGTGCGTTGAGTATTTCAGAGATTCATTCTTTAGCACGAGACGATTCTTTCCCCTCGGAGCTTTATGAGAAGACAGTGTAGTCTCCTTCATTTCGGTTGGTGGACTTGAGTCGTAGGAGTCACAGTACAATCAAGAGGGGGTCCCCATTGGAAAGGCTAGGGTGGAATCAACACGTACACATCTTTGTTGCACCCCTGGCTCCTTTCCTCCCCTTGGAGCTTGCTGTTTTAACTGTTGTGGAGACTGTGAGGAGGAAGCGGCAGTACCGCCGCCAGAGCGGTAGTACCGCTTATGGTCCTCAAGCGGCAGTACCGCTGTCTACATCGGTAGTACCGCTTCGGGGCATAGGCAGCAGTACCGTCCTGGTTCGGCAACGCTACCGCCTCGAATCAAGGATGCATTTTCTCGTGTCGGGTTGTGCGGCAGTAGCAGCGGTAGTACCATGGCTACCACCACTACTAGTGCCACCCAGACCCCTTCTCTCTCTCGTTCTCCCTCTGCTTCTTCTACTCTCGGTCTATGTGGTAGTACCGCGGCTACCAGCAGTAGTACCGCTCTACTGAGCAGTAGTACCACTCTGTGCAGGCTGAAGAGGGGAGTAACAGTTTGATTGTTTCCTCCCACTATAAAAGGAGGTTTGCTTCTCCAAGTTGACCTACCTCTTTTCCCCCAAGCTCCATTGTTGCTCTAAAGCTCATTTTCGCCCGATCTCTCTCCCTAGCCAATCAAACTTGTTGATTCTTTAGGGATTGGTTGAGAAGGCCCAGATCTACACTTCCACAAAGAGAAATTTGATTCCCCCCACTAATCCCTTGCAGATCTTGTTATTCTTGGGTGTTTGAGCACCCTAGACGATTGAGGTCACCTCTGAGCCACATTCCATTGTGGTGAAGCTCTGTGGTATTGTTGGGAGCCTCCAATTGAGTTGTGGAGATAGCCCCAACCTTGTTTGTAAAGGTTCGGTCACCGCCTCCAAGGGCACCAATAGTGGAATCATGACATCTCGCATTGTGTGAGGGCGTGAGGAGAATACGGTGGACCTAGTGGCTTCTTGGGGAACATTGTGCCTCCACACCGCTCTAACGGAGATGTACTTCCTCTCAAAGGGAAGGAACTTCGGTAACACATCCTCGTCTCCACCGGCTCCACTTTTGGTTATCTCTTACCTTTACTTGTGCAAGCGTATTTTGTGTTGTATCCCTTGCTTGCTTGTGTGCTTCTTGTTGTTGCATCATATAGGTTGCTCACCTAGTTGCATATCTAGACAACCTACTTTAATGCAAAGTTTAAATTGGTAAAGAAAAGCTAAAAATTGTTAGTTGCCTATTCACCCCCTCTAGTCAACTATATTGATCCTTTCAATTGGTATCAAAGCCTCGTCTCTTTATTAAGGACTTTGCCATCTGAAAAGTATGGTTGACACTGTAGATGGTGGGGAGGAGCACCCCGGTGTGATTCCGTCCTCGTCTACGGCCGATGGGAGAACCCCAGTCTCTCGTGAGGAGTTCAATGTGGCCTTCGACACATTGATAACCCCCATGATGGCCGAGGTCAAAGGCATGCTTAAGAACTTTCTTGATGGTCTTAAATTATCCACCGCACCGTTGGAAGTGGTCGATCCCACTAACAAGGTGACGGATGCTAACTCCGACAAGGTGGAAGCTACTAGTGATAAAGTTCCTTTGTCTAGTGGTAGAAGTGGAAACAACATCTTTGCCCATGTTGGACCACCCCTTACTTATGGAGGACCGGTTCCCTCCACTCATTTGAATCATGTTGGTCCTCCTCCTAAGTTTGTGAAAAATGAGGATTTTGCCTCTTGGGTGTATCGCTTTAAACGTCATTTAAATCACAGTAATACTAATCTTTGGAGAATTACTGAGCAAGGTTTCTACCCGCATGACCCAAGCAACTTCACCCATAGAGAAGCCACAGATAATCAATTCAACAAGTCCGCTCTCTTCATCATCCAAGATGCAATTCCATCCGAAGATATTGCGCATCTTCGACCCTTCACTGTGCCCAAGGAAGCATGACAACATGTTGTTTCCATTTACAAGGGAAGTGCAAGCATTCAACGCTCCAACTATGAAGTGGTGCAAGATGAAGCCGATGAGTTTGCAATAAATGATGATGAAGAACCTCGTGAGCTTTACCGGAGATTAACCACTCTCGTGGTCTCACTCCGAGATCATGGGAGCAAGGATATGGATGACAATTGGATCAAGCGCAAGTTTCTCAAGGCCATGATGCCTTACCATAAGGCCATGTCCTCCATCATCCGTCAAAGGCCGGATTTCCACACCTTGTCCTCAAGTGAAGTGTTGGATGAGTTTGTGGCAGTGAGGATCTTGGACAAGACTGCCGGCAATGCGGTGTTGCGTTCTCAACGTGAAAAGAAGCCAAACCTTGCCTTGAAGGCCAAGGCTAGTGTGGAAGAAGAGGATGAAGAGAAGAAGAGGAGAGTAACCCCGAAGATACAAAATATTCTTATCATGAGCTCATGGCTCTTGCTTCAAGGCAATTCTGGAGCAAGAAAAACTCAATGCCCAACTTCAACAAGAACAACTCAAGTGGCACCAAGGGCAAGCAACATGTGAGGACATGCTATAATTGTGGCAATGTGAGCCACTTTGTTGCAGAGTGCCCATATGAGAAGAGGGAGGACAATGGTGGCAAGTTCATCTGAAAATACAAGGCCAAGTCCTTCCCCAACAAGAACAACTTCACCAAGAAGACTCCTCCCGAGGGGCTGGTGGCACAAGAAGAGTATAATGAGGATGATGACGATGATGAAGACGATGATGAAGATGATGAGACAGTTGCCATGGCCTCCGTTTCCATTGCAACAACTCCACGGGTGTCCCTCTTCAACTCACCCAACGAGAACATCACCGCCAAGTGCCTCTTGGACAAAGCCACCAACAAGGTAACCCCCAACATCAAAACCACCATCACTACTAATCCCTCTTTGACAGATTGCATTGATGGAAGTGAGGGGTCTAATGAGGAAGAAAATGAATTTGAGTCGTTTATGAGTAATCTCAAGGGTAAATCCAAGAAGCACTTTGTTGCTCTCTTGGAACAACTTGGTGAAGCCAATGACATGACCGAGGCTCACGAAGAAACCATCTCTAAGATGGAGGGGCATAGTCGTGACTATGCCGATGAGATATCGGATCTCTCTAATGCACTTGAGGAAGAGCGTGGTCATCGTTTGGCTCTTGAGGAGTCACACAACGATTATCATGCTAAATTAAAGAAAGATCTTGATCATGCTCTTGTTGTATCTCGTGTGCTCAATTCCGAGAAAGCCAACCTAGGGGTTGATCTTGCTAGACTCAAGGAGGAGTTTGATATACTTGACAAGGCTCACAAGGCCTTGAAGAGTACTCATGCTAGCTTAAAGAGTCTCATGATCAACTCCAAGTGAAGCAAACCAATGAGAAAGCCACTTTTCCTCATATGGTTTTAATTGATAATGCAAATGCAACCAACCCGTGTTGTGAGCATGTGCATCTTGTGGAGGAGAATGCAAAGTTGAAGGAGCAACTTGAGAAAGACCTTGTGTCTTGCATACAAGGTGATAAGAACCTCAACGACCTTTTGAGCAATCAAAAGGAAGTTGTGGCCAAGGAGGGAATTGGGTTTGCACCCAAGTCCAAGAACAAGAAGAAGAATGACAAGGCCAAACGACCTCCTTCTCTCAAGCAAACTTTTGTGAAGGAGGGAGAGGGTGCTTCTAAGGAGAAGAAGAACAGTGTGAAGGGTGGTGGTGTCAAGAAGGGCAATGCCACCCCTTCCGACAAAGACGACGACTTTAACCCTCCTTATGTGTTATGTCGTGCTAGTGATGGGCATGTTTATGCTAAATTTTTTGGTTCTTCTTATGAGTACATTGAATGGTCTATTTGGGTTCCTAAGACCCTTGTTACTAACATCAAAGGACCCATTACAAAATGGGTACCTAAAACCAAGCATTGATCTCTTGTAGGTGTTTGCTTCCAGTGGGGGATCATGGTTGCTCGATGGTGGAGCCACAAATCATATGACCGGAAGTAAGGACTTGGTGGTGGATGTGCACAAGATTTCATCTATGCCCACCAGTGTCGAGTGGGGTGATGCCTCATCTTCCAAGGTATTGGGTCTTGGCAAGATTGTCATTTCTCATGATCTCACGATCGAGAAAGTCATGCTTGTTGAGTCCCTTGCATACAATTTACTTTCCGTTTGTCAACTTGCACTCATGGGCTTTGCCACCTTCTTTGATATTGATACCGTGGCCCTCTTGTGGAGCAAGACTCTTAAAGCAGCCTTTGTTGGGCATGTCAAGAATGGTCTCTATGTGATTAACTTTTCGGAGCGACCCACTAAGACTGCGACATGCCTAATGGCTAAAGTTGACATGTGATGGCTTTGGAATCGCCGTTTAGCCCATGTCAATATGAGATCTTTGCAAAGTCTTCTCAAGGGGGACCATGTCCGTGGACTAACGAATGTTAGTTTTGCCAAAGATCGTGCTTGCAGTGCTTGTATCGAAGGAAAACTACATGAGAAGGCTCACCCTCCCACGACTATCATCTACTCGAAGAGGCCCTTGGAGCTCCTTCACTTGGATCTCTTTGGACCTCCATCCTTTGACAGTCTTGGGGGAAGTAAGTATTGCTTGGTGATTGTGGATGACTATTCAAGATACACTTGGGTATATTTCTTCAAGAGGAAGAGTGAGACCCAACAAACCGTCATTGACTTTGGAAATGAAGCTCAACGTCAACACAATGCAAAGATCTTGATGATAAGAAGTGAAAACGGCACCAAGTTCAAGACTACACCTTGGATGAGTTTCTTAGTGATGAGGGGATCAAGCATCAATATTCCGCACCTTACACCCCTCAACAAAATGGTGTAGCGGAGAGGAAGAACCAGACGTTGATGGATGAGGCAAGGACCATGATGGCAGAGTTCAAGTCTCCATACAACTTTTGGGCCGAAGCCATCAACACCACTTGTCATGCATCCAATCGTCTCTACCTCCGCAAAGGCTTGAACAAGACTCCATATGAGATACTCACCGGTAACAAACCCAACCTCAAGTACTTTCGGGTGTTCGGGTGTAAGTGTTTCATTCTCAAGAAAGGTGTTCGTTTGTCTAAATTTGAGGCTAGAGCTCATGAGGGCATATTTGTTGGTTATGCTACAAACTCTCATGCTTACCGTGTCCTCAACAAGTCCACCAGACTCATTGAGGAGACGTGTAATGTGGAGTTTGATGAGAATAACAGCTCCCAAGTGGAGCAAAGTGGTACTTGTGATGCAGGTGATGAAATTCCTCCTCAAGCCATAAGAAGAATGGATGTTGGTCATATCCTACCCATTGAGGAACCCCTTGTGGCCGAAAGAGAAGGAAAATGTTCCACTCAAGTGGAACCATCACCAACCCAAGACCCACACGCTTCCGAAGAACAAAGTGAAGGCCCTCAACCAAATGAACAAGATCAAGGGCAAGATCAACCTCAAGATGGTGGTGAACCACCAAGTGATTCCCAAGTCCAAGTTCTCACCACCGAGCAAGTTCAAGATCAAGAGCAAGCTCAAGAACAAGCTCAAGATGACGCTCAAGATGATCAAGTTACCGCTCCTCAACTCTCTCCTGAGGAGGAATTGGAGCGTCGTGCCGCCAAGATTGCATCCAAGCTCACTACCAAAGGTCATCTCATGACGAATGTGCTTGGAAGCTTAAGAAAGGGGGTAAGCACTCGTAGACAATTAGCAAACTATTGTGAACATCACACGTTTGTTTCTTGTGTTGAACCCGAAAAGGTCTATGGGGTGCTCGAGGATCCGAATTGGCTCAATGCCATGCATGAAGAACTCAACAACTTCGAGCACAATAAGGTGTGGAGATTGGTGCCAAGGACAATGGGGAACCACAATGTCATTGGAACCAAGTGGATATTCAAGAACAAGCAAGATGCTCATGGAATTATCGTTCGCAACAAGGCTCGTTTGGTAGCACAAGGCTACTCCCAAGTCGAGGGTATCGACTACGGTGAAACCTTTGCTCCCGTTGCTCGCGTTGAATCTATTCGCTTGTTGATTGCTTATGCTTCTCATCATAACTTCAAGTTGCAACAAATGGATGTGAAGAGTGCTTTTCTTAATGGTCCTATTAATGAGTTGGTGTATGTCAAACAACCCCCGGGGTTTGAGGATCCCGAGTTCCCGAATCATGTGTACCAACTCGATAAGGCACTCTATGGCCTTAAACAAGGCCCACGTGCATGGTATGAGGACCTTACTGAGTTGTTGCAAGATCGTGGGTTTGAAATTGGGAAAATTGACCCCACTCTTTTTACTAAGAAGGTCAAAGGGGAGTTTTTTGTATGCCAACTATATGTTGATGATATTATTTTTGGTTCCCCTAGCAAAGCTTTCAATGAGGAATTTGCCGCACTCATGACCTCGAAGTTCAAGATGTCCATGATGGGAGAGTCGAAGTTCTTTCTCGGATTCGAAATCAAGCAAAGAAGAGAAGGAACCTTCGTCAACCAAGCCAAATACACTCAAGACATGCTCAAGAGATTCAAGCTAAGTGATGTCAAGTCGGCTTCCACTCCAATGCCCATCAAATGCCAACTTGACATAGATCCCAATGGTAAAGCGGTGGATCAAAAGGTATATCGCTCCATGATTAGCTCCTTGCTTTACCTTTGTGCATCTAGACCGGATATCATGTTGAATGTGGGAATTTGTGATGGTTTCAAGTCGCACCTAAGGAAAGCAACTATGTGGCGGTCAAGCAAATCTTTCAATATTTGGCTCATACCCCAAACTTTGGCTTATGGTACCCAAGAGGAGCAAACTTCAACCTTGTGGGCTTTTCAGACTTGGATTGGGCGGGAGACAAAGTGGATAGGAAGTCAACTTGTGGAGGGTGCCAATTTCTTGGTTGCTCTTTGGTGAGTTGGTCTTCTAAGAAGCAAAGTTGTGTGTCTCTCTCGCCCGCCGAAGCGGAGTATGTGGCCGCCAGTATTTGTTGCGCTCAACTTCTATGGATGAGGAAAACTTTAAAGGATTACATTGTCATTTGTGACAAAGTGCCTCTTTGGTGTGACAATGAAAGTGCCATCAAGATTTCTCTCAAACCCGATGCAACACTTCAAGACAAAGCATATAGAGATTCAGTATCACTTCATCCGGGATCACATTAGGCGAGGGGAGAACGAGCTCAACTATGTCAACACTCATGATAACCTTGCAGATATCTTCACGAAGCCCTTGGATGAAGCAAGATTTCAGGAGTTAAGGTATGAGCTAAATATCATTGATTCGAGCAATGTGGCTTGAACCCTTGCACACCCCACCATACTCATCGTGTTGTCTTGTATAGGTGTAGGCATAGACATAGGGGGAGTGTTGTTCTCTTAATGAACTCTGCCTCCCCCCATCATGCATAAATTGATCACGTCTTTCACTTTAGCCATTTTTGATGGTACTTGTGCTTCAAAGATGAGTTTTGGTCATGGGTCCAAGGTTAAAATCTTCGCGCTGCCATACCTCTTGACTCAAACATAGGTGGCCTCGGCCATCGCCCTCTCTTTGAGAGTTGGGTGGTTTTTGTTTCTTGTCCTCTCGTGGGCGCTTTTTCTGCCTTTGTGTTTGCTCCTTCTCCTCGTCGTTTTGTTTTCTTGTTGCTTGGGATAAGCCTTTTTCTGTTTAGTCTTCAAGTTCTGACTGGGTGGTACTACCGCTGGAGGCACGCGGTACTACCTCTTATGATCAACAAGCAGTACTACCGCCCGCCCAAGCGGTACTACCGCTGCGGGGCAGGATTAGGGGGTTATGTCGGGGTAGGGGTAGTTTCTTTCTCCCCCACACCCATTCGCACGACCCACTCGTCCTCTTTGTTTCGCCAACGACGAACTCGCCGCGGGAGGGCGCCGGTGGGCCGCGTCCTCCGAGCTGTCTTTCAACTTCTCCTCCGGTGGGATCGATCCCCACCTCTTCCTCTAGCCATGGATGCCGGTATTGCCCCCGATCCCTTTCTCTTTGCTTCTAGGTTTCAGATCTAGTCTTTAGGGGCAATAGGCTTTGCATTCATCGATTTTTGGCCAAATCGAAGCTTGAGTAGGATGGTGAAGGCGTCTAGACTGTTTAGATTGATATTTGGTAGGCTTATTTTTGAATTTGGCATCCTGGTAGTGCCGGATTTGGTCACGGCAGTAGGGAACCACCGTTCCCCCGCCTGGAGCGATACTGTCGCTCTCCTGGAGCGGTACTACCGCTCGGGCAACACTACCACTTCCAGATCACGGTACTACCACTGGATGCCCAATTCCACCATTCTTGTACCAAATATCGATCCGTGTTGCTTTTTCTGGTGGCTTATGCTCGTTCATTAGTGTTGTTTCTTGTGTCCGTGTGTTTGGATCCAGGTGATGGCCCTTCTGAGCAACATGTCCGCCGTGTTAACCCCAGGCATTCTACTTCAAAGCACTATCGCACCTGCGTTCTACTTCAAAGCGCTATCGCACCTCTGAGACAGCGGTAGCCTCTTCAAGTGTTCCTCCTTCAAGTATTCCGCCAACTTCGTCTCAGCAGCATACCAAGAGTACAACGAAGAAGCCAAAGCCCAAGTCTGTAACTGAGATGGCTGCCAAGGAGTTCTGGGAGAAGCGTCGGTGCAATCCCTATGAACAAGATCAAGAGCCCAATCTGGTCAACCATCCTTTTTTGGAACCGTTTTTAGTGGGCAATCTACTTTGATGTGATCAAAGCAAAGAAGAATCTCTATGTTGATGTTTGCACCATCGACACTAACTATATGGAGAAGGATCCTGCCTACTTTGGCGAAGCCCTACAGATGTGTACTTAGCTAAACATTCTCAGGATCATGTAGTTCAACAAGGACTTTGATGCCGATTTGGTGGCCCAGTTTTATGCCACTGTCCATCTTGGAACGGATGAGGAAAGAACTCTGACTTGGATGACCAATGGCAAGATTCTCTCTGTCAAATGGAAGGCATTCATGGAGTTACTTGGGATTGAAGATCAAGGACTTGAGAACCCAGTTGGCTTTCGCCCTCACCGCAATGCAACTTCCACTCACAAGCAATCTCTCTAGCCCTACTGTACTTTGAAGATTCACCCCGAGATTCAGAAGGAGACCTATGAGCTGCCTGCCTTTCTGGACATAGTTCATCGCATCTTCAGAGAGACTCTCTTCCCTCGCATTGGGAACTTGGATATGGTTCACTCCTTTCTCATGGACATGCTTCTTTTCTGCCAGCATGAGAAGGAAGAAAACACTGGAGAATCCTTGGATATCTCTCATGTCATGTGGTCTGAGCTTGTCACCGCTATCTCTGATCGCAAGTGCCCCATCTATGCGCCTTTTCTCATTTTGCTTATTGAGAAGGCTTGGATGCACACTTATCCTAATGTTGTGCTGGAAACTGGCGAGTTGATCCCTCATGAGATCAAGCGTCTGCGGAAGAAGGAGAACTGGGGCATATCGGTTCCACGGTCTGGGATTCCATCTGGAGCTACTGACGTTGAGATAGAGGCTGATGCTGCCGATGATGATGATTATGAGCCCTCTGGAGCGGAGTCCTCATGGGCAAAGAAGTTCAAGCGCAAAATGAAGAACCTTTTCTACATGGAGTCCCATGGTAAATATATGGCTCATGTGTCTGAGAAGAAGTCCAGGAGCCGTCACAAGGAGCTCATACGTCAGTTAGGTTCCATAGTTACCAGCGGATCTGAGGGCAAGATCACAGATGAGGAGGAGTGGGTTCAGCAGCACTGCCCATGGACAGAATTAGACACTGAGCAGCCTTTTGCCGATGACGGAGGAGTGGACGATCACATGGGGATGTGATGCTGGAGCTCTTCTTTTGTGCTATCACCTGTGTCCGTAGCAGCACTCTTTGCCCTTTTTGGTGTCTCCATTCCAAAGGGGGAGAGAGTTTAGGGATTTGTCATTGTATGGTTGCGAGTGTCTTATTTGCCTTATCTTCTCTCACTCGCAAACTCTCTTATTTGCTTTCGTTTGGTTTGTGCTCGTGAGATCTGGTACCCTATCATATGGTGTGAGACATATGCTACCCTATCTTATTATTATCTTGTATGTCAAGTACTTTAGTAGTTTGTGAGTTCTTGCTTATCTCATTTGTCTCTTTACTCACTTGCCTCTCTATTGCATCCTAGCTCATATATGTCTTATCTTTGATGCAAGGGTTGTCAGACTATAAAATATAGGGGGAGTGTTGATCCTAATGTGCGCACCTTGCAATCCAAAGGCACCTCTATTTAAGTGCACACATCTAGGGGGAGCCCGTTTATATTTTGTACTCTTGGGATTCGCTTTATCTCATGTTTTTACGTTGTGCAAATCTCGTGTTGTCATCAATCCACGAAAAGGGGGAGATTGTTAGGGCATATCTCTCTCTAAGTAGTTTTGGTGATTGATGACAATGCTTTTGCGGACTAATCGTGTGCGTTGAGTATTTAAGAGATTCATTCTTTGGCACGAGACGATTCTTTCCCCTCAGAGCTTTATGAGAAGACGGTGTAGTCTCCTTCGTTTCGGTTGGTGGACTTGAGTCGTAGGAGTCACCGTACTATCAAGAGGGGGTCCGCATTGGAAAGACTAGGGTGGAATCAACACATACACATCTTTGTTGCACCCCAACTCCTTTCCTCCCCTTGGAGCTTGCTGTTTTAACTATTGTGGAGACTGTGAGGAGGAAGTGGTAGTACTGTCGCTAGAGTGGTAGTACCACCTATGGTCCTCAAGCGGTAGTACCGCTGTCTACAGCGGTAGTACTGCTTCGGGGCATAGGCGGTAGTACCATCCTGGTTCGGCAATGCTACCACCTCAATTCGAGGATGCATTTTCTCGTGTCGGGTTGTGCGGTAGTAGCAGCGATAGTATCGCCTATGAGCGGTAGTACCGCGGCTACCACTGCTACTAGTGCCGCCCAGACCCCCCTCTCTCTCTCGTTCTCCCTCTGCTTCTTCTACTCTCAGTCTCTGCGGTAGTACCATTGGGGGTCGCGGTAGTACCGTGGCTACCAGCGGTACTATCGCTCTACTGAGCAGTAGTACCTCTCTGTGCGGGCTAAAGGGGGGTAACGGTTGGATTGTTTCCCCCACTATAAAAGGAGGTCTTCTTCTCCAAGTTGACCTACCTCTTTTCGCCCAAGCTCCATTGTTGCTCTAAAGCTCATTTTCGCCCGATCTCTCTCCCTAGCCAATCAAACATGTTGATTCTTTGGGGATTGGTTGAGAAGGCCCGGATCTACACTTCCACCAAGAGAAATTTGATTCCCCCCACTAATCCCCTGCAAATCTTGTTACTCTTGGGTGTTTGAGCACCCTAGATGGTTGAGGTCACCTCGGAGCCACATTCCATTGTGGTGAAGCTCCGTGGTATCGTTGTGAGCCTCCAATTGAGTTGTGGAGATAGTCCCAACCTTGTTTGTAAAGGTCAAGTCGCCGCCTCCAATGACACCAATAGTGGAATCACGGCATCTCGCATTGTGTGAGGGCGTGAGGAGAATACTGTGGCCCTAGTGGATTCTTGGAGAGCATTGTGCCTCCACACCACTCCAACGGAGACGCACTTCCTCTCAAAGGGAAGGAACGTCGGTAACACATCGTCGTCTCCACCGGCTCCACTTTTGGTTATCTCTTACCTTTACTTGTGCAATCGTATTTTGTGTTGTATCCCTTGCTTTCTTGTGTGCTTCTTGTTGTTGCATCATATAGGTTGCTCTCCTAGTTGCATATCTAGACAACCTACTTTGATACAAAGTTTAAATTGGTAAAGAAAAGCTAAAAAATTGTTAGTTGCCTATTCACCCCCCTCTAGTCAACTATATCGATCCTTTTAGTTGTTGTAGTTAATTATAGCTTCTGATGTGTCAGAATTTGGTTGTTGTTTCAGTAGCAATTAATTCATTTGCACATTGATCTTTTTGAGAAGATATGTCATAATTAACCTATTTCTTCAGTTTTTCAAAATAAGTATTGGTGATTTTCTATGTTGCTATAAACCCATTTCCCATACAATTGTTACCGATCTAGTTTTAAATATTATAGGATGAACGGAAGTGTTCTTACTTGGAGTGGGTTGATCAAGAGTGGCCAAAGTCTTTGAAGATGTGCCTAGCAAAGCTCTGGAGCATGTATGAGGAAGAGAACAGAGGTAGGCTTAGAGAAAGTGTTGTTAATGCTGAAGAATATTTGAAGATGCGGGATAAAAAGAGAAAGGTGGAGAATGAGCTCAGATTTTTAAATCAGACTTTGCTAAGATGGTGTTGGCGAAGGAGGAGGCACTTTCCCAGTTGGCCAATGCAAAACAGGTTCTTACTGAAATGAAAGCAGAGGTGGATAAGACGAGCATAGATGATCTCGATTAGGGAAACGAATATATTGTTCTAATATTGTTCTTATGAAGCTGAACTAGCTATATGTTGTATTGTGCTGTTTTAGGTAGCCATCGTATTGTGATGTTAAAATATATTTATGTGCCTTATATGAAATTGGCAAACAGCTATTCGATATGAAATATGAATTTTCTAATACTGGAATTATTAATTGTAAACTAATAAACCTGCTAAATGGGTCATGGAACTTTGCAAACGGTTCTAGCAGTAAAAGCGCTTGTGATGGATAGCCTAGTGCGGCACAGTTTTCTTCATCAAATCATGTGTGATGTAGTTGAATAAAAGCAAACGGTTAACCAAGGCAGAGCATGTGTGATAGTTACACCTATCACACACGAGCCTATACATAAAACTGTGTGGGATGTATATACAAACGAAAACGTTTTCCCTGGATTGACTGTGTGGGATGTACATACGAATGGAAACGTTTTCTCTGGATTGACTATGTGGGATGTACATAAGAACGGAAACGTATTCCTTGGATTGACTGTGTGGAATGTACATAACAAACGGAAACATTTGTTTGGGACTAACTGTGTGGGATGTACATACGAACGGAAACGATTGGGTTTCGATGCCTCACCCGATCGCACACGAGCTCATTTTGCCGAGCGTGTGTGCCAGGAGGGCCTATCCCCGACGGTTTCTGGGTCGTGTGGGAAGGTCCCCCTTATCGCCCACACTCACTTGGCGACGGTTCCAAATGCCGCCGCGGAAAGGGGTTAAAACCGTTTGTACAGCACCTCACCGTACCAGTGATAGTAGAAGACCCCCCCTAAATTTTAGTTCTTGCCATTTTTCAGCTTAGCTAGGGGCTGCCTAACACATCCTACACATGCTAATCTACTCCATGCATTCTTAAATATATGTATTTTTATAGATTTCAATATAGACTACATACAGATACAAATGTATATAGATATACTTTAGAGTGTAGATTCACTCATTTTGATCCGTATGTAGTCCATATTGGAATATCTAAAAAGACTTATATTTAGGAATGGAGGGAGTACAAAAAGTAAGGTGAGCGGAAACAAAAACTTGCACAAGGACTAAGGTTAGGGGAATGCAAACATAAGGAGTCTCGACGATCTGTCTTGTGGTTCGGATAGTTGGAGCTATCCTACTCCATGTCGTTGTATGCTTCAAATCACTAAGATTCTTGGCCATAGGGATCTTGGTTGCAAGGTCCTCCACAAAGGTCCACAAAAGTGCAGCTAACATATCCCACCATGGCTTACGACAACAAAGATCTAGCATGAGTCATGGTAGATCTTCATGAAGTAGGCGAATTTCAGGCTCGTACAAACTTCTTGGTTCCTTCAGGCCTTGAAGTCTCTCAAGCCGATCTAGAAGGTGCACAACCTCCAAAAGTTATAAGATTGATGCTGATTGGTGATGAATCCCTTGCTCTTGTGCTTTGGAAGATAATCTCCTCCACAAAACTCTTACAAGATGAATCTTTGGATTGGCGAGTTTCAATTGGTAAGTAGGGGATTAGAGATCAAAGGTTTGGCTTGGAAGTTGGAGTAGAAAGCTCTCTGAAACGAAGACAAGGATATGCAGTTCTCTCTCAGAAAGTGTGATTTGAAGTGAAGTACTTTGAGTGAATCGGCGGGATAGGTGGTGGTATATATAGGCTAGACCTAGAAATATGATCGTTGCACATATTTTTTCCTAGTTTGAATGCTCCGAGTGATCGGTTTGGAAGCTTCAGTCGAACAAAAGGAAGCAACTTGGAAATAGCTCAAAGGGCTCAATCAGAAGTCATTCAAAGCCTCTCACTGGCATTCGACTCACTTGCAGACGCTACTGGACACCATTGAGAATTTTCCGGCTGAAGTGGTTCGAAATATCCGAGCAATGGTCAAGGAAGTACATCACTGTTGTGGCTATGAATTGAGGTGTCATGTAGGTTCTAAAGGGACTAGGATCCAGCAACAACTATCTTTGGAATGGTTTGGAGGTTCTGACGGAAGATGTCTAGATGTTGCTTGGCTAGAGTGAAACTAGTGAGATAGCGAAATCAGAGATATTTTTTTGGTGATTTTGGAGCTTAATATTTAAGCACATTTGAGTAAGGAACCCATCAACTTATTCTTGATCCCTTTTTGATAGTATCAACATACCTACATACTCAATGTGATCTTGGATCACTAAAAAAGAAAAAATGTTTTTTAATGGAAAAAGTTAAGTTTTTGGCTTGGCCCGCTCTTGTGGTTGTAGAATTGGGGGTCACCAACCATCCTACTAATTGCATATTTTGGGACATGATTTGAAATAGATTGTTTTTTTATGTGCTTCATATAGTCTTTCTAGTGTGATGTTGCGCCAATGTACATGTTAAGTATTTAGGTCGTGGTTGGCATTTTTTTTGTCTTGTTGTATATGATCTTCTATGAGAATATTCATGTATACTCCCTCCGTTCGGTGAAAAGTGTACCTCTAGAAATTTTAGGACAAATTATGAAGTGAAGTAAAAAATGCATTAGGAAGATGCAAGCCACCATCTCTCTCCTCTTTAATTACCCAACCCCAATAAGCTAAGTGCATGTAGAAATTAAGAAGACTATGTATAGAATGCTATTGGTCTTGATTACCGTGTGATGATAGAAAATACTTTAAAATACATTGAAAAGATGAAAGTACACTCTTTTGTGGACAAATTTCAAACCCAAACACACACTCTTCACCGGACGGAGGGAGTATGTGATCTTCTCTTATAAGATGTTATGTGATTGTATATGTGATCTTCTATGTTGTTGGATGCTATGTAGCTAGTTGCTGCTATTTTTTTTCCCCCCCCCCCCCCCCCCCCACAACACAACAATGACTGACCAAAAACACATCAGTGACCGGACAACTGACCAGTCGTGACGATAATGTCATCACTCACCCCAAGGCACTGACCTGCCAGAAACCAGTCAGTGATGATATGATTTGGCCTGTCAGTGTTGTTCGGTTCTATAGTAGTGAAAGTTCGTATTGTAAAAGAATAGAAAAATAAAGTGATCGAGGTTGTGATTGTAAGGAATAAAGGATTGGAATCCATAACTTCACTAGTGGCGTCTCTCCATAAAGTATAATGGTGAAAGAACTGCAATTGTGTATCGATAAAATTGCAGTGTTTATGTTATGATCATACATGCCATGGTTGCATATAGGCATTACATCCTTGTATCCATATGTAATAGTCCAGAGTAACCTTAGTTATTATATTTGCCTGTTATTCTCATTTCTACATCATCATGACATCATCAACATTGTATCGACAACACGTTCCTTTCAAAACAGAGTATGATCGTGGGATCCAATTTGTCAAACACACTAAGCTGTTGAAAAGCCTATGCATCTGCAGATCCACAGCTAAAGACCATGCCAAGGCCTCGTCGGTTCGTTGCAGCCAGAGTCAACATAGCCAAAGAGCCAGTCCATGCTACCTCAAGTCGATCACTCCCAACACTCCCAAGTACTTTAGCCTACTTACATGTTCCTAGGTCACGAGACACTTGCCTTCATGAATCTCATCCGCAGCAGTCTAAAAGAAAGCATGACAACCTTTGTCAACACGTACCAAGTCCTATTTGGGAGCATCCTCCGTCAAGAGATGATGGATAGGTCAAGCCCTAATAACGTTTTTTTGAAGCTTGAGGACGGTGGAGAGCCTCCCACCGACTTAAATTAATAAGTGTGAAAAGCAATTACATTTGTAAGGGGGATTAGAGAGGAGAGGGGGTGAGGAGAATGAGAGGTAACAAATCTAGTCTCTCCTATATAAAAAAGTGCAAGGTTTCCCTTTTTTTGAGAAGATAGTGCAAGGTTTCCCGTTCCGCTGGCTCGACCAAACTATTCTAGTGATCGCTGGCTTCCCTAGCTATCGATCTCATGTGGATCACATTGTCTAGGCCGCCCTGCGCATTGGTAGGCTGTAGTATTGGGCCTACCAGGAGCCACACCCTATGTACCAATAGCCCATAGTATAAAAATTAGGCAGCACGACCCATGTAGCACTCGCTACAAAGATCAATTGCAAGGGAGCAACTAGTTAACGAGGGGTTCTTCGGGAGCCTTGTAACGATCAGCGTCACTTGGCGCGCTCTCAGCCATTCGCCACGTGTCGCGCTATGGACGCTTTCTCCGGATTTTGTTTTTTTGCACGCGTTTTCGGCTTTTTAAACGGTTTTTTTTCGGGTTTTTTCGACGTTTTGGTTTTTCCCCGGTCTTCCTTAGCTTTTCGATAAAAAAAATTTGGTAGTTTTTTCGTGAAATAAACACGTTTTTTTTTATCTTTCGCGAAAGCCACGGTTTTTTTCCACGTGAGGCATGCTTGTGCTTTAGCGAGAGTCACGTCCGTGCCTTTCTGAAACGAAAAAAAATGTGTTTTCTGTATTTTTTCTTTCGCGAAAGTCACGGTTTTGCTTTCGCGAGAGGCACGGTTGTGCTTTCGCGAGAGTCACGGCCGTGCCTCTCGGAAAGTGAAAAACAAAACGCGTTTTCTATTTTTTTCTTTTGCGAGAGTCACGGTTTTGCTTCCGTGAGAGGCACGGTTGTGCTTTTGCGACACGGCCGTGCCTCTCAGAAAGGGAAAAAAATACGTGTTTTCTTTTTTTTTTCTTTATTGAGAGTCACGGTTTTGCTTCCGCGAGAGGCACAGTTGTGCTTTCACAAGAGTCATGACCGTGCCTCTCGGAAGCGAAAAAAAACCGCGTTCTCTATTTTTTTTCCTTCCATAAGAGTCACGGTTTTGCTTCCACGAGAGGCCCGGGTGTGATTTCACGAGAGGCACGGGTGTGCCTTTTTCGAAAATGGAAAAAACCGTGCTCCCGGTTCGGTTTTTTCGCCCGGTTTTTTTCGTGAAAAAATTTCGTCAAAACCTATCAACATGGGATCTAGGTTTGAAGATCTCGACGCAAGGAATCCAATGATGAAAACGGTTCGAGATTTGGACGCACGGTTTAAAAGATAAAGTGTTTTGAATAAACGAATCTACGAAAAAAGGAAAACTCCCAGGTTGCGACAAGTGGCACGCTACATGTGCGCCATTTATCGCGACCTGAAAAAGTGAAGTGTTCTTTGCAACGAGTTCTCCTTAGTGATTTCGCAATTGCAAAGCTCTGCTCCGAACACAGGACCAACACCTTGAACAAATATAGACTAGTCACACCACCACGTAACTACTTCTACAAGATACACAGAGCGAGTGTCAATATATACTTTTCCTTTTAGCTTGAGTGTACATATATACATGATGCGAAAGAGAGACCCAAATAAATCAGTTTAAATCAGTCATTCAACGGTGGGTAAATACCGCGTGGATTATTTGTCCTGGTGGTTCATAGACATTTTTTTTAAGTTTTAACATCTTACTAGTTCACACGGACTTTGTACCCATTGTGCAAGATGACATTTAAAAAGGCCGCCACTCCCTCAACCGAAATCCAAGCTGATCGCAAGTTCCCATGCATAATATTGCCTTGCTCGAAAGTGTCCTATCTCATGGTGACCAAGCTCATCCGCTTGAGAATTATCATGTTTGACATGAAGTGACAAAATAATGATATGTGGCTTGACACATATCAAGTTTAGATGGGTCATGTGATGCGGAGCCAAGTTTAGATGGGTCATGTGATGCGGAGCATTCTACGGTTATCCTCATGGACCTACCTTCGTCTCCTAAGACACCATATGGTCCAATGACAACAGCTCGAGTAAGGGCTATCGAAGCTAAGGTGAACGTGCTCCTCTCCGAACTAACACATCCCACATGTGAGACATGGCTACTACCTCAAGCGGAGATCTTGTGTGTGATCATGTACTTTGAGGGAAGTCACAGAGCAACTACATCCAACGGACAAGATGGCGAGGACACCAAGTGCGATGACCAAGAGGAAGAGTTGTTAGAAAACTACAACCACCGGACGACCGGTCCCTGTCGGACGTCTGACGCCTGTAGACTCCACCAGCCAGAAGGGCCAGTCGATGAATGCTACAGCGGCCGGATGACCGACAAGTACCGGACATCCGACACACTCCAGCGACCGGACATTTGACCATCTCCGGAAATCCGGCAAAGCCAGTCCAGAAAGAAAACACAAGAAGTCTGAACTCTTCCGGACGACCGTCGCACTGGACGTCCGGCCCAAACCGAAAATCCGACGAAGCCGTTACAAAGCCAAAACATCGAAAGTCCGAGACTTACCGGACAACTAGTTCCTCGCGAGACACCGGACGACCGGTAACTCTCAGACGTCCGACGCCTGTCTGTGCACAGTGTTTTGGGCCAAAACCCATGTACCCCTTCGCCCCTAGACTATATATACTCCTTCTCCCCCAAAATTATAGGGTTAACATTGTGACAGATCATTTTGGAGATAGAGCTTTGGAGACCAAAGCCTCCTAGGAGAAGATCCCCAAGTGGATTCAAGACCCCCTTGTGGGAAGACCCTTCGTGGATTCAAGACCTCCTTCCTTCAAGGATTGGGAAGACCTAGTTCCTTTGTATCCTTGCTTGTTTTCCTTGAATCTTTGTGACCTCTCTATGTATGTGGATCTAGCATATGTGTGACCGGATTTAGTTGATTTGTGTGTTTTCCTCTTGTGTGTTCTTCGTGTCCTTAGGGAAATCCCCTTCATTTCCTGAAAGATTGGCCATTAGGGTTCCACCCTATATCATCTTGGTATCATGAGCCATGGTTGATCACGAATTTGGAGTCCCTACCCCACTTTCTAGCCTAGTTTTTCTTTGTTTTGTCCCAGTTTCAAAAATCCCCACAAAAATAGCCATACCAATTTTTTGTGATTTGTTGGTTTGATGAAATTTTGTTGGATTTGATCCATGGATTTGATGTGTTTCAGGTGGATCTAGCTTTTCCCCATCATTTCCATCCACGAAATTCGAGCAATTTTGACCCTGAATTTTCTTTTTCCCACAAGTTCTTCGAGTTCATCTCGCAGCCCGAAATCGCCCAGGCACCGGACGTCCGCCAGTTACCGGACGTCCGATGATCACCTGTCGTCCGACCAATACCGGGCGTCCGACGTTTCTTGACGAAACTGATTTTTTTTACCAAATTTTTTTCAGCCACCACCACTTCTTCCGCACTGCCACTCCAATACCCCATCATTGCATTTCTGCACAGCCAACTCACACTTCCGCATTGCCACCACCGCTTATTCGCTACCACCTCCGATTTTGACACCTTTGTTTTGAGAATTTGAGTTGCTGTTTTCCGTTTCCTAATGTGTTTTGGCTACTTAGGGACGGTTCAACAATGACATCACCGCCACTCATCTTCGCCACAGATTCATCATCGACAACAACCACTTCACCATTTTGACACCGTCGACCGTAAGCAAGGGTGGTAACCTCGACGACACTCTCGTATATTCTCCCTTGCCATTGCATTGTTAACCCCAAGCCCATTTTGTGTCACTTTCCTATCGAGACTAGCTATTTGAGTATTTCCGGGCAACATTACTTATCATTGACTCTGCACCTTCCATTTCATACATACCTCATCTTGGTATCATCTTATCATCGCTTGTGTCACAAGATTGTTCCCGCATATACATCATTTCTACCTTGGTTCAATTTTTTGCATAAGTGGCCAAAGAAAGATATCAAAAGAGCAAGGAAGAAAAGCTTTTAAGCAAAGAGCTTGTAAGCAAGATCCATAGCATCATACCACATTGCATATCAAATTGCCATACTCGATCATCTTGAATCATCATGAGAAAACTCACCAGAACATCATACATATAGCATACTTGGGATAGAAGTCATTGCATTTTTTCTTTGTAGGTTGTGCACAAGTGTCGTATCCGCCTATCGAGTAATCGTGCTAGCGTCTCTCTAGTGTTGTGCAACAAGAGCATTTTCCATGGATTCCACATTTTGAACTCTCCTTGGTTGCACGACCCCATTTATCTACCTGTGCGTGTGTTTTCGTGTGCCACATGTAGCTATTGGTCCACTTGTTGCACTTGTAAATTTGTGAATCTCTTTCAACATTATTGAATCTTACTAACAATCACATAAATTTTGTGCCACCATCCTCACCAAGCTACTCAAAAGGCTTTATTTGTGTAGGTGTGAGAATCGACACGATCCGGTACCAATTGTGCCATTTCCATAATACATTATTGAGTGATCATCGATCCATCTTCAACATAGGATAAGGTACATTTGGTCCAGTTCTTCCTTTCTTCCACTCACATATTTGCTTGAGATGATGGGTATGCCAAGTACTTCTACCAATCTAGTCTTCATCAAGCAAGAAGAGGAGACCGAAAACTACGTCACCAAGACTCAACTATTCGGTGTGCATAGAGCTTTGCACCAAGCGAATGAAGCACTAGGCGACTGCATCAGTCAACTCGCCACCGACATACGGCAATCGGAAGAACGAACAAGAGACTACTTTACACATCAATGGCAACTCTCAAGGACGATATTCGAGCCATGATGGCCACCCGCTCATCTACAATGTCCTCATCATCAAGGCGTCGACACTCAAGCCGACACTCTTCGGACACATCTTGAGCTTCAAGTCACTCAAGACCTCGTTCGCATCATTGTCCAGCCCATGAGGACCATCAAGCTCCACAAAACCCATTTCATGGCAATGGTTTACAAGACCGTCTCTGGGAACATGAGCGACGTCGTAGACAAGCTAGTGATCCTACGGTCCAAGAGTAAGCTCCAATACGCCAAGACCATCAAGTAAACCAAAATGGCGACGCCCTTCGACAAGAACAACAACACCGTGATGAACAAGCCCCTGAAGCTCAACATGCCCTACGTGAATCCACACATGCCGTCAATGAACGCAACCACCATGTGCGTGAAAAAGAAGAGGCCCTTTGACGAGAGAGACAAGAAGAAGTCGCACGCCTCAAGGAGCGCCAAGAAATGAGGAACCGTGCAAGAATTCCATGCCCTCAACCTCAAGCTAATGAAGCGGATCATGTACAACAAGCGATCGACGACCCTTAACCACGACAAGAGTGTCATCTATTGGGAAACGTAGTAGAAAACAAAAACAATCGCATCTACAATTACCAAGATCAATATGAAGATGCATAACGGGTTGGGATCAACGATCGTTACCGACTCCAAAGTGCACCAGAACAAGAAGAGTCAGTGTAGATCGTGCTTGAAGTACCACAAAGGTTGATGATGATCCTGCGAACCATCCTCGAACAATCCCTCGAACCGAATACCGAAAGCACGACCTCTCTACTTGGTGGCAAGCATACAACCTTCATGATCCGGCAGCGCTTCACCATCCAGAGCTAATTATCGCTGGAGAATTAGAGGGAGGGGATTAGAACCACACTGGGATTCTAATTATGAGGATTAGAGGTGGCTAGGGCTAGCTCTAATTAGTCTAGGACCAACTAGAACTAGAACTAGATCAACTAGAAGAGGCACCCAAAAACTTGTATTACAATAGGGTGGAAATCCTCTAGTATATATAGGTTAGGAGGGGAGAAGAGGGGCGCCACAAGGGGAGGTAAAGTCCCTCCCCTTTGGCCGGCCAAGGGAGAGGAGTTAGACTCCCCCCCTCTCTAATTCGCCCCCCTTAGGGAAGGGAGGCACTTTCCTACTTGGGCCTTTTTTGGCCCAAGTTGCCTTCCACCTCTTTGCCTTTTTAGGCCCGTCGATATTTAAATTAAATATAAAATACTTTATTTTTTAGAGTATTATATATAAAATTTTTAACATCCCTGGAAACATTTCCACCTATATATATTAATCGATAATACCCTGTATTACCCGATATTCACTAAAACCCTTCCGGTGACCCCGAAACGCTTTCGGAACCTCTCGGAGCTATTTCGGATATTAATGAAACAATTACACAAATATATTCTCATCACTCTTGTTCCACTAACACTCAACAGATCGTGATTACCTTAAGCTTGTGACCATGTAGGTTTGGTAAACCATAGACATGAATGAAACCCCTTCGTTCAATGACCGATAGCGGAACCGTGGACATCCATATCGGTCCCTATGATTACACGAATGATATTCGAGTGAACCTACAGTTATCATGTGATGTTCCCTTTGCTTTGCAATACTTTACAAAACCTAATGTGCATCGGTATCCTTTGAGTCATCCCCATGCTCACTATACCATTGCTCCAGTTTAACGGTTTTGTTCTTCTTTCTCGTTAACGTGTTCCGGCATGCCCGCGACATAGTCACCTGTGTCTGGCCAAATGATGATGGATGTTGACACACCGAGAGGGCCCTAAGAATATCTCTCCATCATCAAAGGAGCAAATCCTACTCTTAGCTGTCCTGTCACTTGCCAAAATTTCTGGTGAGCCTGAAAGTTATCGTTATGATCACCTTGTTACAGATGACGTTTGAGAAACCCCAAAGCCCACCGTCTGGTAGGAAGTGACTAAGACACTCTCATGGTCTGAGGAACTAAAACACATGCTAACACTCCGTGTTATTACAATTGAATACATACGATATTAACTCAATTCATAACAAACACGTTTGGGTCGATTCAACATGATCGTTCTTCCAACGTCATAATCCCAATGTTGTTTAGGATCATCGTTACACAATGATATCCTAAGATCAGGAAAATATGATCTCCAACAACACTTGAGCTAGTCTTAGAGGCGAGACTAGGAACCTTCATTTTATCCGTTTATCATTTCACACATGCATATGAGGTTTTCCACTGAATCCCATATTTCAGGATCATAGCACTTATAGCATGAAATATAAACTCTTAATTATGAATATGGAAATATAATAGTACAAATATTATTTCCTATAGGGCATATTTCCAACAATCTCCCACTTGCACTAGAGCCAGTAATCTAGTTATCACTTTTATGCACCAATGGCAATCCGATGTCAGTCCATCCTTTGCCTGTGGTATAGAGTTCATCCTAATGGATGTTAACAACTTCAGATCCGTGTGTATCATTTGCATTTCAGTGCATCTGTCATTGTTTCACATAAATTTATAATTTTGTGAAACTGGCTTCGTATGTATTGAATCGCTGGCATGACCTTTGATGCCACAGATTGAGCAATAGAACCACTGTGGAGAATAGTGTTCTATTTGCACAATCATCTCGAAACCAATCCAAGTTCATAAATGAAACTCTGATTCACCCTCTTTTGTTGCTTCTAAAGCGATGATACGTCTCCAATGTATCTATAATTTTTTATTGTTCCATGCTGTTATTTTATCATTCTTGGATGTTTTACAATCATTTTATAGCAACTTTATATCATTTTTTGGGACTAACCTATTGACATAGTTCCCAGTGCCAGTTGCTATTTTTTGCTTATTTTTTACTCTGCAGAATATCAGTACCAAATGGAGTCCAAACGCAGCAAAACTTTTTGGAGATTTTTTGGACCAGAAGACAACTTGGGAGCCAAGGAAGCACCAGAGGGGAGGCCCGTGGGGCCCACAAGAGACCAGGGCACGCCAAAGGCCCCTGGCGCACCCTGATGGGTTATGGGGCCAACGATGGTCTCCTCCACCGCCTCTCGGCCCTATAAATACCCAAATATTCCAAAAACCCTAGGGGAGTCGACAAAACACAATTCCAGCCACCGCAAGTTCCAGAACCACGAGATTCAATCTAGAGCCCTATTCCGGCACTCTGCCGGAGGGGAACACAATCACGGAGGGGTTCATCATCCTCATTGGTGCTCCTTCGATGATGCGTGAGTAGTTCACCATAGACCTATGGGTCCGTAGGCAATAGCTAGATGGCTTCTTCTCTCTTTTTGATTCTCAATAAAATGTTCTACTCGTTGTTCTTGGAGATCTATTTGATGTAGTGACTTTTTGCGGTGTGTTTGTTGGGACCCGATGAAGTTAGAGTTCATGACCAGATCTATATCCATGAATATTATTTGTGTTTTATTTGGTCTCTTATATGCATGATTATTTATAGCCTCATATTTCTTCTCCGAATCTTTGGTTTAGTTAGGCCGACTAGATCGATTGTTCTTGCAATGGGAAGAGGTGTTTTGTGATGGGTTCGATCTTACGGTGTCCTCACCCAGTGTCAGAAGGGTTAGCGAGGCACGTATGTATCATTGCTATTAAGGAAAAAAGATGGGGTCTATTCCTACATGAATAGATCTTGTCTACATCATGTCATCATTCTTATTGCATTATTCCATTTCTCCATGAACTTAATACACTAGATGCATGCTGGATAGTGGTCAACGTGTGGAGTAATAGTAGTAGATGCAGAATCGTTTTGGTCTACTAATCTTAGACGTGATGCCTATATTCATGATCATTGCCTTGGATATCATCGTAATTATTTGATCTTCTGTCAATTGCCCAATAGTAATTTGTTTACCCACCGTATGTTATTTTCTCGAGAGAAGCCACCAGTGAAATCTACACCCCCTGGGTCTATCTTTTATCATATTTTTTTCAGATCTATATTTCCAAAAACCCAAAAATACCTTGCTGCACTTTTTATTTACTTATTTTATTTTGTGTTCTTGCTAGATCTATTTATCAAATCTTATATAAAACAATTTATCTTTTTATCATGGAGGGATTGACAACCCCTCTTACGCAGCGGGTTGCAAGTATTTGTTCTTTGTGTGCAGGTACTATTTACATAGTGTTGCTTGGTTCTCCTACTGGATTGATAACCTTAGTTTCATAACTGTGGGAAATGCCTACCATAGCTGTACTGCATTATCCCTTCCTCTTTGGGGAAATACTGACCAATTTCAAGCCGGATCGAAAGGAATTTCTGGCGCCGTTGCCAGGGAGACATCATCAACATCTATCAGGTTCCTAATCACAAATCTCATCTCCTTGAAATTACATTATTTGCCATTTGCCTCTCGTTTTTGTCTCCCCCACTTCATAAAATAATGCCTTTTATTTGCCTTCTTTTTCGTTCGCCCTTTTCTCATCAGATCTATTTTTTGCTTGCAATCTTGTTTGCGTGGTCACGATGTCTTAAGAAAATACCAAATTGTGTGATTTTTTCAATACCAATAATAATGATTTTATTAGCACTCTGATTGCTCCTCCCGCCACTAGTGCATAATCTTGTGATATTAATGTCGTTTTGATGAATCTTGTTATGAAAGATCAATTTTCTGGTACTCCTAATGAGGATGTTGCGTCCCATCTAAACACATTCATAGAATTGTGTGATATGTGATAACCCACAAGTATATGGGATCGCAACAGTTTTCGAGGGTAGAGTATTCAACCCAAATTTATAGATTCGACACAAGGGGAGCCAAAGAATATTTGTAAGTATTAGTAGTTGAGTTATCAATTCAACCACACCTGGAGATTAAGTATCTGCAGCAAAGTGATCAGTACGTAGCACAGTAGTATGATAGTTTTGATAGTAGTGGTAATGGCAATAGTAACAGTAACAGTGATAGCAAAGATTTTGTAGCAAGTGTAATAGTAACAACAGCAGTGGTAACTTAGCAAGAACAATATGTAGGAAATTTGTAGGCATTGGATTGGTGGATTCGTTGGATGATATTCATCATATAACAGTCATAACCTAGGGCGATACAAAACTAGCTCCAGTTCATAAATATAATGTAGGCATGTAT
This sequence comes from Triticum urartu, assembly GCF_003073215.2. Classification (NCBI taxonomy): domain Eukaryota; kingdom Viridiplantae; phylum Streptophyta; class Magnoliopsida; order Poales; family Poaceae; genus Triticum; species Triticum urartu. The sequence continues at coordinate 321,590,448 of NC_053027.1, read as the reverse complement.
TCCTTAAATAGGCATACGTGCTTATGGAAAGAACTTGTATGATATCTTTTGTCCTACCCTCCTGTGGTAGAGGGGTCCATAAGGAAACTAAGGGATATTAAGGCCTCCTTTTAATAGAGAACCGGAACAAAGCATTAACACATAGTGAACACATGAACTCCTCAAACTACGGTCATCACTGAAAAGTATCCCAATTACTGTCACACTAGGGTTTACGGATCATAACACGTAATAGGTGAATATGACTTGCAAGATCGGGCCTAGAACATAGATATAATGGTGAAAACATAAACGGTTCAGATCTGAAATCATGGCACCCGGGCCCAAAGTGACAAGCATTATACTAGGGATCAAGCCCTAAAAAAACTAACTCGATTACATGATGAATCTCATCCAACTCCTCACCGACCAGCGAACCTACGAAGGAATTACTCACTCCCGGTGGGGAGCATCATGGAATTGGTGATGAAGGAGGGTTGGCGATGACGAAGATCGAAGATCCCCCTCTCCAGAGCCCCGAACGAACTCCAGATCTAGCCTCCTGATGAAGAACACGAGGTGGCGGCGGCTCTGTATCGTGAAACGTGATGAAACTTCCTCCCTGATTTTTTCTCCAAAAATAGGATTTTATAGCATCCGAATTAAGGTCCACGGGGCCACCAGGTGGGCACAACCCACCAGGGCGCGCCAGAGGGGAGGGGGGCGCCCTGGTGTCTTATGCCCAGCCAGGAGGGCCCCTCCGGTGGTTCTTGGCTCCAGTATTTTTCTTTTATTATAAAACAATTCTCCAAAAATTTTCGTTCCAATCCGAGAACTTCTATTTCTGCACAAAAAAGAATACCATGGTAGTTCTGCTGAAAACAGTGTCAGTCCAGGTTAGTTTCATTCAAATCATGCAAATTAGAGTCCAAAACAAGAGCAAAAGTGTTAGGAAAAGTAGATACAACAGAGACGTATCAACTCCCCCAAGCTTGAACCTTTGCTTGTCCTCAAGCAATTCAGTTGACAAACTGAAAGTGGATAAGAAAAACTTTTACGAACTCTTTTATTCTTGTTTACAAAAATAAGCTTAAGTAGCACCCATGTTTTCAGCAAAGATCACGACTAACCATATCAACAATAACTCTTAAAAATTATTAACTCATATCAATGGCTTAATCAACTAGCAAGCAATAATAAGATATCTCAAATGCCAACACTTTGTCAAAACAATCATGATATAATATGACAACAGTGGTATCTCACTAGCCTTTCTGAGACCGCAAAACATAAATGCAGAGCACCTCCAAAGTTAAAGCAGCGACTAACCATTGTAATTCATGGTAGAAAAGATCCAGTCATGATACATCCAACATTAACTATACACAATGCATGAGGATGAAAATAGTGCTCTCAGATCTGGCGCTTATTTGAGAAGGTGATGACTCAACATAAAATTAAATAGATAGTCCCTTCGCATAGGGAAGCAGGGATTTGCAGAGGTGCCAGATCTCAAAGTTTTAAAAACAGAGATAAATGAAATTTTGGGAAGTGCACCCTTCATGTTTACGTCACGACCAAGAGTTATCAATATCTTCCATGGTAAACACATTAGTGGCGGTTCCCAAGCGATAAAAGTAAAGGTTTAGCCCCCTCCACCAACAAACACACTCCACGGCTAGCCGAATCCATGGGTACCGTCCATATCTACAACAAACCTGGGGGAGTTTTTTTAATTATTTGCAATTTTCTATTTCAGGACTGGGAATCCCTATTACCTCCCCTCTCGTGCAAGGATCAGTGAATAAACACTCATCATGAGAATAACCCGGTTAGCATGGAAGATACCGACTACCCCCTATCGCTCTATGAATAATCCAGGTACACAAAAATAGATGTTTATTTGAAGTTTTTAGAGGTGGCACATGCAAATTTACTTAAAGCGGTAGGGTAATACCACATATAGGTAGATATATGGTGGACTCATCTGGAATAACTTTGGTTTGTGGGTTTTGATGCACAATCAGTATTTCCACTTAGTATAGGCGAAGGCTAGCAAATAGGTTAAGAAGCGGTCAACTAGAGAGCAAATAGACATGAACATGCATTATGAATAATGAACATTGGATACTAGCATGAGTAGGATATGGACACCATGAACATAAATATCATAGAGGCTATGTTGGTTTTGATTCAACTACATGCATGAACATGTGCCAAGTTAAGCCACTTGAAGCATTCAGAGGAGGATACCATATCATCATACTACATCACAATCATTTTAGCGCAATGTCGACATCCAAGATAAATCATTATCCACTCCTAGCTACTTAAGCATGGCATGAGAAACTATAATCTCTAATTGCCATTGCAAGCATGTTTGATCATAATATGTGATGCGGCCTGAAGCTACGTTGGTATTTCCCCAAAGAGGAAGGGATGATGCAGCACGGCGGCAATATGTATTTCCCTCAGATATGAAACCAAGGTTATCGAACCAGTAGGAGAACCAAGCAACACAACGTAAACATCCCCTGCACACAAATAACAAATACTCACAACTCGACGTGTTAAAGGGGTTGTCAATCCCTTTCGGGTAACGGTGCCAGAAATTGGTGCATTGACGGGATAAAGATGTAATAGATTGAATAAATAGATCGCAAAAAATAAAGTGCAGCAAAGTATTTTTGTATTGTTGGGATTAATAGATCTGAAAATAAAAGCAAAGGAAAATAGATCGCAAAGGCAAATAATATGAGAAAGAGACCCGGGGGCCGTAGGTTTCACTAGTGGCTTCTCTCAAGAAAAATAACAAATGGTGGGTGAACAAATTACTATTGGGCAATTGATAGAACTTCAAATACTCATGACTATATCTAGGCAATGATCATTACATAGGCATCACGTCCAAGATTAGTAGACCGACTCCTGCCTACATCTACTACTATTACTCCACACATCGACCGCTATCCAGCATGCATCTAGTGTATTAAGTTCATGGAGAAACGAAGTAATGCAATAAGAACGATGACATGATGTAGACAAGATCTATCTATGTAGAGATAGACCCCATCGTTTTATCCTTAGTAGAAACGATACATACGTGTCGGTTCCCTTTCTGTCACTAGGATCAAGCACCGTAAGATCGAACCCACTACAAAGCACCTCTTCCCATTGCAAGATAAATAGATCAAGTTGGCCAAACAAAACACAAATATCGGAGAAGCAATACGAGGCTATAAGAGATCATGCATAAAATAGATCAAAGAAAGTCCAATACTTTCATGGATATAAAAAGATAGATCTGATCATAAACTCAAAGTTCATCGATCCCAACAAACACACCATAAAAGAGTTACATCATATGGATCTCCAAGAGACCATTATATTGAGAATCAGCGAGAGAGGGAGAGATAGGAAGCCATCTAGCTACTAACTACGGACCCGAAGGTCTACAAAGAACTACTCATGCATCATCAGAGAGGAACCAATGGAGGTGGTGAACCCCATCCGAGATGGTGTCTAGGTTGGATCTGGTGGTTCTGGACTCTGCGGCGGCTGGATGAATATTTCATCGACTCTCCTAGGGTTTTGGGAATATTGGGGTATTTATAGAGCAAAGAGGCGGTCCGGGGGGCACCCGAGGTGGGCACAACCCACCAGGGCGCGCCTGGGCCTCCCGGCGCACCCTGGTGGGTTGTGCTCTCCACAGATCACCCCCCAGGCGCAGCGAGGGCCCATTACGTGTCTTCTGGTCCATAAAAAATCTTTGTAAAGTTTCGTGGCATTTGGACTCCGTTTGGTATTGATTTTCTGCGATGTAAAAAACATGAAAAAAACAGCAACTGGCACTTGGCACTATGTCAATAGGTTAGTACCAAAAAATGATATAAAATGACTATAAAATGATTATAAAACATGCAAGATTGATAATATAACAGCATGGAACAATCAAAAATTATAGATACGTTGGAGACATATCAGCATCCCCAAGCTTAACTCCTACTCGTCCTTGAGTAGGTAAGTGATAAAAACATAATTTTTGATGTGGAATGCTGCCTATCATGTCATATCATATTTCTTTTCTGTATAGCATGGACATTTGGACTTTTATATTGTTTAAAGCAATAGTCTAGTTTTGACGCGATAATTTAAATACTCAAGCATATCAACAAGCAACCATGTCTTTCAAAATATCAACGCTAAAATAAGTTATCCCTAGCCCATTATGCTCAATCATTGATCCATTCATGAAACACACTCGCATATTAGCTACACCCAATACTCAAGTACGATCATATTGCCTCCTAGTTGGTGCTTTTATAAGAGAAGATGGTGACTCAAATTCAAAAATAAAAATTGCATAAAGTAAAAGAAAGACCCTTCATAGAGGGAAGTAGGGATTTGTAGAGGTGCCAGAGCTCAAAGCGAAAAACTTAGAGATAAAAACATTTTGGGAGGTGTATCCTTCCCACCAACGAAAACAACTTAGAGTTCCCAACACTTTCCATGCTTAGATATATCATAGGCGGTTCCCAAACAGAAAATAAAGTTTATTCCTTTTTCAAGCATACTTTCACTTTCCATGGCTAGCCGTATCCGTGGTTGCCCTCCATACCAACACTTTCCAAGGAATTTATTATTTGACAAGATAAAGTAAATTCATTTTTCATTTCGGGACGGGGCATCCCTAATACCTTTGCCTTACTCTCGTGCAATGACAAGTGAATAAACACTCATCTTGAGAATAACACATCTAGCATGGAAAATATTAGCCACCCCTCACCGCTTCGCGAGCGAAACGAGCACACAAAAGAGAAGTTTATTTTGGAAATTAGAGATGGCACATATAAATTTGCTTAGAACGGCAAAAGAATACCGCATATAGGTAGATATAGTGGACTCATGTGGTAAAACTGGGTTAAAGGTTTTTGGATGCCCAAGTAGAGATCATTCTTAGTGCAAAATGAAGGCTAGCAAAAGATTGAGAAGCGACCAACCAAGAAATGGATAATCTCATAAGCAAGCATTAAGCATAATTAACACCGAATAATGCACCACAAGTAGGATATGATCTCATTGCATAATTATTGACTTTCGTGCTTGCATAGGGAATCACAAACCTTAACACCAATATTCTTACTAAAGCATAATTACTCATCAACATAACTCACATACCACATCATCATATCTCATAACTATTACTATGAATCAAGTTTATTTTGTCCAATGATCTTCATGAAAGTTTTTACTATATCCTTCTTGGATATCTATCACTTTGGGACTAATTTTTATGTGTTGCTTTTGACAAGCTCAAACAAATATAAGTGAAGATCATGAGCACAATATTTCTTTCTTTCTCTCAAATTAATTTAAGTAAAGCAAGAGAGAATTTCTTGAAAATTTTACTAACTCTCAAATAAATCTAAGTGAAGCAAGAGAGAATTTCTTCAAAAATACTAAAATACACCATTCTCAAAAAGATATAAGTGAAGCACTAGAGCAAGTCCATAGCTCATAAAAAATTTAAGTGAAGCATAGAGAGCAATTCTGACAAGTCATGACATAATTTTGGCTATCAAATAGGTGTGTCCAGCAAGGAATCAAGACTTAAAACACAAAATAAAACAAGAAAAGACTCTTATCATACAAGACGCTCCAAGCAAAACACATAGTATGTGATGAAAAAAATATAGCTTCGAGTAAAATACCGATGGTCGTTAGAAGAAAGAGGGGATGTCACTCGGGGGCATCCCCAATCTTAGTTGCTTGCTCTCTTTCGGATAATAGCGGGGAATGCTGGGGCATCCCCAAGCTTAGGCTCTTCTTACTCCTTATTCCTTCATCCATCGTAATATAACCCAAAACTTGAAAAATTCAATCACACAAAACTCAACAAAACCTTCGTGAGATTCGTTAGTGCAAATCACTACTATAATTACTATACCAAACCAATTCATATTTTGTTTTTGTATTATATCTATTTTATTCCAACTTTTCTATTGCAAAAACTCATTAAAGAAAACCATAGAGCCATCAAAATAAGCACACAACGCAAAGAAAACAGAATCTGCCAAAACAGAACAGTGTGTAGCAATCTAACTATTTTGAATACTTCTGTAACTCCAAAAATTCTGAAAAATTAGGATGAACTGAGAATTTTGTATAATGATCTACTGGAAAAGTAATGGGTATTTTATCGTTCTCTGGTAAAAAAGGAGAATTAATTTCGTGAGCGCAAAAGTTTCTATTTTTTTCCAGCAAGATTAAACAACTATCGCCCAAGAAGATCCTAAAGGCTTTACTTGGCACAAACACTAACTAAAACATAAAAACACAATCATAACAATAGCATAATTTTGCTAACACTCAAGAACAGAAAGCAAAAAGTGAAAATAAATTTTATTCATTGGGTTGTGTCCCAACAAGCGCTATAGTTTTACGCCCTTAGCTAGGCATAAAGCAAGGATCTAAGTTTTGTCATCTTTGGTTTGATATCCATAATATGCTCACATGATTGATTCATAAGGTGGCATAATTCTTGTTCTAGGAAAGTGTTCCATACCCTTCCTCAAAGGAAATTGGAACTTAATATTGCCTTCTTTCATATCAATCACAACACCGATAGTGCGTAAAAACGGTCTACCAAGAATAATTGGACAAGACGGATTGCAACCAATACCAAGAACAATAGAATCTATGGGAACATAATTCCTATTTGCGAGAATAAGAACATAATTAATTCTTCCCATAGGCTTTTTAACAGTAGAATCCGCCAAGTGCAAATTTAAAGAACATTCTTCAAGATCGGTAAGACCAAGCACATCGCATAAAGATTTCGGAATTGTAGAAACACTAGCACCCAAGTCACACAAAGCAAAGCACTCATAATTTTTAATCTTGACTTTGATAGTAGGTTCCCACTCATCATGCAATTTTCTAGATATTGAAACTTCTAATTCCAATTTTTCTTCAAAAGCTTTCATCATAGCATCAACAATATGTTTAGTAAAAGCTTTATTTTGTTCATAAGCATGGGGTGAATTTATCATGGATTGTAACAAAGAAATACAATCAATCAAAGAGAAACTATCATAATTAAAGTCTTTGTAATCCAAAAGAGTGGGCACATCACTAGTTAAAGTTTTGACCTCTTCAAACCCACTTTCATTATTTTTCTAAACAAGATTTTCACCCTCCGAAATATTGGGACGACTTCTACCTAAAGTTGACTCTTCTCCAGTCCCTTTTCCATCAATCTTAACTTTACAAAACAAGGAATCAATAGAAGAAACACCAATCATTTTAAGATCTTCATCACTTTTGCGAAAGAAATCACTAGAAAATGCTTTTTCTAGAAAATCTCTTTTAGCTCTAAGCATAGCAGTTCTTTTCTTAATTTCATCCATATAAACATAAAGAGCTTTAATTGATTCATCTACTTTAGGCACAAACAATTTCATCTTGATGTTTTCCACATCATGAGCAATTTTATCAACACTTCTAGACAAATCATCAATCTTACTCAAATTTTCTTCTATGGAAGTGTTGAAAACTTTTTACGTGTTGATAAATTCTTTAATATTATTCTCAAGATCAGAGGTGTTCCAATTATTATTATAAGATTGATTTCCACAGGAATTACCATAACTATTAGAGGAATTACTAGGAAAATTACCTCTATAAGCATTGTTGTTGAAATTATTTCAAGAAATAAAATTCACATCTATGGCATCACTACTTTGCTCAATCAAAGTAGACAAAGGCATATCATTAAAATCAATAGGAGCACTTCTACTAGCAACCATTTTCATAATAGCATCAACTTTTTCACTCAACAAAGAAATTTCTTCAACCGAATTAACTTTTTTTACTAGTAGGAGCTCTTTCAGTATGCCATTACGAATAATTTGCCATAATATTGTCAACAAATTTGGTAGCTTGACCCAAAGTAATTTCCATAAAAGTACCACCTGTGGCGTAATCTAAAAGATTACAAGAAACAAAATTCAACCCCGCACAAATTTTTTGTATGATCATCCAAAGATTTAACCCATGAGTTGGGCAATTCCTTAGCATCATTTTCATCCTTTCCCAAGATTGTGCAACATGCTCATGTTCAAGTTGCTTGAAATTCATGATCTGGGTTCTAAGGGAAATAATCCTTGTGGGCGGAAAATACTTAGTGATAAAAGCATCTTTGCACTTATTCCAAGAATCTATACTATTGCAAGGCAACAAAGAGAACCAATTTTTTGCAGAATCACGGAAAGAAAACGGAAATAATTTCATCTTCACCACATCATTGTCCACATATCTTTTCTTTTGCATATCGCATAATTCCACGAACGTATTAAGATGGGACGCGGCAACCTTATTAGGAGTGCCAGAAAATTGATCTTTCATAACAAGATTCAGCAAAGCAGTATTAATATCACAAGACTCCACACTAGTGGCAGGAGGAGCAATTGGAGTGCCGATAAAATCATTGTTGTTGGTATTTGAGGAATCACATAACTTTGTGTTCTCTTGAGTCATGATGACCACAAAGAAGATTGCACTCAAAAGTAGATCTGACAAGAAAACGACGAATGAAAAAAGAGGGGCGAATAAAACGGCAAATTTTTGTGAAGTGGGGGAGAGGAAAACGAGAGGAAAATGGCAAATAATGTAAATTGCAAGGATATGAGATTTTTGATTAGGAACCTGGTATATGTTGAAGATCCTCGCCAGCAACGATGCCAGAAATTCCTTTTGATGCGCCCTGAAGCTACATCGGTATTTCCCCAAAGACGAAGGGATGGTGCAGCATAGCGGTGGTAGGTATTTCCCTCAGATATGAAACCAAGGTTATCGAACCAGTAGGATAACAAAGCAACACAACGTAAACAGCCCCTGCACACAAATAACAAATACTTGCAACCCGACGTGTTAAACGGGTTGTCAATCCCTTTTGGGTAACGGTCCCAAAAATTGTTGCGTTGACGGGAGAAAGTTGTAATAGATCGAATAAATAGATCGCAAAAAAATAAAGTGCAGCAAAGTATTTTTGTATTTTTGGGCTTAATAGATCTGAAAAATAAAAGCAAAGGAAAATAGACCGCACAGGCAAATAATATGAGAAAGAGACCCGGGGGCCGTAGGTTTCACTAGTGGCTTCTCTCGAGAAAAATAGCAAATGGTGGGTGAACAAATTACTGTTGGGAAATTGATAGAACTTCAAACACTCAAGAAGATATCCAGGCAATGATCATTACATAGGCATCACGTCCAAGATTAGTAGACCGACTCCTGCCTGCATCTACTACTATTACTCCACACATCGACCGCTATCAAGCATGCATCTAGTGTATTAAGTTCATGGAGAAACAAAGTAATGCAATAAGAACGATGACATGATGTAGAAAAGATCTATCTATGTAGAGATAGACCCCATCGTTTTATCCTTAGTAGGAACGATACGTACGTGTTGGTTCCCTTTCTGTCACTGGGATCAAGCACCGTAAGATCGAACCCACTACAAAGCACCTCTTCCCATTGCAAGACAAATGGATCAAGTTGGCCAAACAAAACCCAAATACCGGAGAAGAAATACGAGGCTATAAGAGATCATGCATAAAAGAGATCAAAGAAACTCAAATACTTTCATGGATATAAAAAGATAGATCTGATCATAAACTCAAAGTTCATCGATCCCAACAAACACACTGCAAAAGAGTTACATCATATGGATCTCCAAGAGACCATTGTCTTGAGAATAAGCGATAGGGAGAGGAAGCCATCTAGCTACTAACTACGGACCCGAAGGTCTACAAAGTACTACTCTCGCATCATCAGAGAGGCACCAATGGAGGTGGTGAACTCCATCCGAGATGGTGTCTAGATTGGATCTGGTGGTTTTGGACTCTGCGGCGGCTGGATGAATATTTCATCAACTCCCCTAGGGTTTTGGGAATATTGGGCTATTTAAAGAGCAAAGAGGCGGTCCGGGGGGCACCCGAGGTGGTCACAACCCACCAGGGCATGCCTGGGCCTCCTGCCGCGCCCTGGTGGGTTGTGCTCTCCTCGGAGCACCCCCCAGGCACAGTCAGGGCCCATTACGTGTCTTCCGGTCCATAAAAAATCTTTGTAAAGTTTCGTGGCATTTGGACTCCGTTTCGTATTGATTTTCTGCGATGTAGAAAACATGGAAAAGCAACAACTGACACTTGGCACTATGTCAATAGGTTAGTACCAAAAATGTATAAAATGACTATAAAATGATTAGAAAACATCCAAGATTGATCATATAACAGCATGGAACAATCAAAAATTATAGATACGTTGGAGACATATCAATATGCTAAATAATGGATACTAGGTTAAACATATTTACAAAAATAGAACAAGTTGAGTTCATACCCGTTTCTCTCTGCCATAGTCAAACATCATCATTATTGCCTTTCACTTGCATGACCAAATGATATGAAAATAATAATATTGCAAGAGTGTCATGGACTAAGCTGGAATCTGCAAACATTTTATTCAAAAGGAGAAGATAAAGCAATTTGGGCTCTTTATTAGATCAACAATAATGCATATGAGGGCCACTCAAAATTTTCATCGTGGTCTTCTCCTTGGTATGACTCAATAAAAACAAAAGAATTTCAGAGAAACACACTAAAATATTCTTGGAGTTTTTAGTTTTTCTTGAAGAAAACAAATTAAAGAAAGAAAAACAAAAACGAGAAAAGCTATTTACATGGGAGAGATCCCAACAAGCAAGAAGAAGATTCGAGAAATCTTTTTGGGTTCTCTTTTAGCACTACAAATAATTAAACTAGAAAGAAAATCCGAAAAGAAGCAAGAAACATTTTTGGGTTTTCTCAAAGTTTTTCAAACACACAAGTGGAAAGCAAGAAGATAATCTAGCATGGATAATACAATGAAAAAGTGTTAACACCGACAACTGGAATGAAATGTGTGAACATGAATATAATGTTGGTGGAAATACGTACTCCCCCAAGCTTAGGCTTTTGGCCTAGCTTTGTGATCACCATCCATAGTAACCATCCGATCCCATGCCAAAGTGCTCCGGCGGCGGCACCTGAGCGTCCCACTCCTGAGGCTCCTCCTCTGCTGCTACCTGGGCATTTCGATAGGCAATAATGTCCACTAGCATGACCCTGTATCCGCCCCTAGAAATAGAATCAAACAAAGCAGGTGCAGGCAATGGAATAATATCACGGGAAACCACACTGAAAACTAGGTTGTAATGAATGTTATTAACAGAGTCAGCGTCATCAATAAACTAGTGAGCCACCATTGCCTGGTGATCTAGATAAACCTTGGGCAGAGGATAATCATGTTGGTGTATCTGAACGTTAAAGTGACTTGCTAAGAGAATAGCATAAATACCGCCATGAATTTTACCGTTGATTCTGTTAAGGTGCAGACGACGTGCAATAATTGCCCCTAGGCTAAATGTGTTATAGCCGTATAGTGCACGGCGTAAAATGGCGAAGCTGGGAGCACTGAGTGCACCGACCTTCTCTCTAGAAGTTAAAAACTTCATGATAAATAGAGCAAAATAATGCATAGAAGGAAACTGCAAGCTAGTGGCAGTAACACTTGATACACCTCTCTCATCTCCCACTGCCAGAGTACGATAAAAGTCCTCAAACTCTGCAGGTCTAGGCTCTCTTATTTCCCCGTCAGAAGGGATCAAGCATTGTCGGTGTACTAAAGTTTGGTTCCTTTAGTACCCCATACTTGTACACCGGTAGTTGCAGCCGTACCCCTGGTAAGGGCTGACGGGGACAACTGGAAGCAAATACGAGACGAACAAAGAAGACCATAAGCTGGGCTCCCGGCAAGATTCTTGCCGGGATGGTTTGTGAAGCGAAGCCCCGACAAGACCATCCCCCTTGAGGTTGAGAGCTCTAACACCATCGACAATGTCAAGACCAAGATCCAGGGGCGTCTGCGTGGTGGCATGTAGATCTTTGTGAAGACCAAAAGGCAAAGTTCCGAGCAAGATTCTTGCCGGGAATGTTTGCGAGGCCCCGACAAGATTCTTGCTGAGGACGTTTGCAAGGCCACGACAAGACTCACACACGGCAAAGATCCCACCGCCCTGCCACCGCTCCAGCCCAACGACTAGCTTGCCAGCCTGGCCCCGTGAGCCTCATCATCTTGGCCGCGTGACGAGATGGGGTGAGGAGGCGACGGACAGGACGGGCTCTGTTTCCGCCCCCAAGAAAGTTAGGGACACGCAAGCGGTGTATTAAATGCGTCTGTCCTAAGAAATCAGGGATAAGTATGTGCACTATAGCAACTTTACACCTTGTGTATGCACTGTACACCGCTGTGGTAGCCCCTTCAGTATAAAAGGAGGTCCAAGGTGATACCGAGAGGGACTTTTGGACTATCTGGCCTAGTTTGCATGCGTAGCAGCTAGCCAGAGCTCAAGAACTCTCAATACACTAAAGCGGCACTAGGGTTTTACACTTCTCAGGGGCCCAAACCTAGGTAAAAACCCCTCGTGTTGATCGTTGGATCTGCTCTTCGTGCACCACCTTTTTCCCTGCCGAACCGTAGAAGGGATCCACGTGATCCCATAGGTGTCATTTCACCGACATCTTTGTCGCGCCAGCACTACAAAAAAAAGACACATCCGTGACATTTTGTGCCGAACGATTTTTTTTTCTGTCATGCTTATGACACTTCTATGACGATAATTGTGACAAAACCTGGTATCATCATAGATGTGATGGGCTCCTACTTCTATGAAAAAAAATCATGATAGAAAATGGGCTTTTCGTCCCGGGCGGGCCAGAGACGCAGCTGCATGACATTCTTTGGGACGTCCATGATGGAAAAAACCATGGTAGAAGCGAGGGCAAGGAAAATATCGGGGAGTTCCAGGTTACGGTGGGTGGTTGGGGCCGAGCGATGCGCGTTTCTCTCGTACACGTACTCGTGTGGGTGCGAGGCATTGGGCTCTAACTGAACCCGAGCGAGGCGTTTGCCTACTGAACCCGAGCGATTGCACTGCAGGCTATGCATTACTGAACCCGAGCGAACGGTCGATCCCTTTTTTTGAACATTATAACAGCAGGAGAGGCTCCTACTGTTGCTTTATTAAATAAAGGAGTAGTTACAATTTACATTTTTTACATAGCCATAGGCTAAGGGGGGGGGGGACAACAAAGAAATCAACAATTTTACACAGAGGTACTCTAGTGAATTGTCAAGGTTTGTATCAGTCCATGTATACAAGTAACAGTATCCCCCCGAGTCCTAAAAATTAAGATTTCTAGGCCTTTCTTAAACATCCTCAACCAGTCAGCATGTGAGGCCACCTCACCATCAAACATAACTTTGTTTCTTTGCTTCTAGATGTTCCATGCTGCTAGTATAGTGATTTCTTTGAAGGCAGGTTTGCACCAAGTTGCTAGTGAGGTATCAAACATTATCTGGATGTCATCATTTGTTCCCCAATCTACTCCAATTGTTTCCCAACATCTTTTGGCAAATTGACAATCATAAAAAAGATGCTTGTTTGTTTCCAGCTTAGCAAGGTTGCACATCCAACAAGAGTGGTCTTCTCCGATATTAAAGTGTCTTCTTAGAAGCATATCTCTCGTGTTGACCCTGTCCATTAGCATTAGCCAAGCAAAAACTTTGTGTCTCATGATGCATTTTGATTTCCATATTGAAGTTATAAAACTAGGGCCATTTACGTTTCCGAAGAGAAACCAGCAAAACTTTTTGGGTTTATATTGCTCATCTCCCCAACATAGAATCCATTCATCGACATACAAATGGTCCAATGTCATGGAGTTGATCATAGGCATGATATCATCCAGTTCAGCTCTTACCTCAATAGATAAGGGTAGATGAAACAAAGTTGTCAGGTCCAGATTTGAGTGGAATTGAGCCAGTGATAAATCCTCATCATGAACATATGAAAACAAATGATTATGAGAATCCATGAGGACTATATCATTATGCCAGAGATCTTTCCAAAATAGTACTATGTCCCCAGCCCTGGGTATGCAGGATGTGATACCTCTATATATATCCATTAGCAAAAAAACATCCCTACACCAAAATGATCCACAGGCTAGTTTTGCATGGGGAGCACCGTGATCATAATATGCATTCCAGGTTAACATTACCCAGGGAACATCAGCCTTATGAATGAATTTATGTACATATTTTAGAAGCAACGCCTTGTTTTGGGCTTTGAGATCAAGAACTCCCAAACCACCTTTTTTCTTAGGTCGGCAAATTAAATCCCACGCTGCCAAAGAGTGTGTTTTTGCATCTCGATCCACGACTTTTCTCCAAAGGCAGTGGCGTCATGCCCGATCAAAATTATCAATTAACTTCAAAGGGATTTTGAGAACACACATGGCAAACGAGAGCAGAGATGAAAGTGCTGAGTTAATGAGTTGCACTCGCTCACCATAGGAGAGACAGATAGCTGTTCCTATTAATCTCCTTTCAATTCTATCAACCAGTGGCATTAGCTCTCTCACAGTTGGTCGTGTGGTTCCCATAGGAAGCCCCAAGTATGTGAACGACATGCTCCCAACTTGGCATCCAATCTCTAACGCTAGACATTGTGCTTTCTCATCATTCACATTTATGGGCATCAACTAAGATTTTCCGTAATTAATTTTAAGCCCGTTGCCCTAGCATAGGAGTCAAGGATAGCTTTTATGGTGTGCAGTTGATCATTTTCGGCCGGCAGCACAATGATTGTGTCGTTGGCGTATTGAATAACCGGATATTGATCCGATACAGGTTGATCAATTGGCAGTTGAATATGCCCCTCCTCCCAAGCTTTGTTGATCAAGGATTGAAGAAGATCAGCGGCAATGACAAACAGGAGCAGAGACACAAGATCCCCTTGACAAACACCTATTTTGCATTTAAATTCTTTTCCAGGTACTCCGTTTAAAAGAATCGAAGATGTACCAGAGTCTAGGATCATTTTTATCCACATACACCAATGATCATCAAAACCTTTGCACTTCAGAATGTTGAGAATGAAGTCATGTCCCATTTGTCTCTTAAAGCATTCATAAAAGCCGCAGCTTTGTCATTATGATTTTCAGTAGAGCTACCATCCTCCATCAAAAGAGAAGTGATTGAGTTTCTTCTATATCTTTCCGTTGCACGAGCATGGAAGTATTTTGTATTTTCCTCACCTTTAACTGCCCATCGAGAAGTACATCATTTTTTTTCCAATAATCACTCTGGTACTTCAGTAGTCGAAGAAGATGCTTCTTTAGAATCACCCTAAAATTCCTTCCAGGCATAGTTAGCTGTGGCAGCTCTTCAAGACTATCAATTTGGATTAAAACTCTGTTGAAGTTTTCAATAAGGAGGCTAAGCTTAGATAATTTTTTACTCCAAGTTTTGAGAGCATAACGCAACCTTTTGAGCTTGGCCAAGATCTTAGTTGCAGTGGAGCTGGCTTTGATTGGAGCAGACCAAGAGTTCTTAACTACGTCCATAAAACCAGGATGAGATGGACAAAAGCTTTCAAATCGATTTTTTTTTGCTTCTAGGTATACATGTGTCCACTGAAAGCATACATGGGATATGATCTGAAATTGGGAGAGACAGGGGTTTTACCACTATATTTGGGAAAACAAAAATCCATTCGGGCGGTGAGAAGAACCAATCCAATTGCTCTAATAATGGCGATTGTTGCATACTACTCCATGTGTATTTACGTCCCTTGATTGGCATTTCCAGAAGAGCCAAAGAGCTAATAATTCATTAAACTTTAAGACATCATTGATATCGCCCCCTCTTGGTTTATGTTGTCCAACGATCTCATGAAATTAAAATCTCCCATAAATAGCCATAACTCATCCACTTCCATTTCAATACCTTCAAACCACTGTGTGAATTCCACCCTCTCTGGTCCCTCACATGGCCTATAAACATTTGTTAACTTCCAAGTTTGGTTAGATAAAACAGAGGTCATTTTAATTGTGAGAGCATAACGATAGCTATGTATCACCTGGCCGGTAAACTGGCTACTACACCAAATAATTATAAGGCCCCCAGATGCCCCAACAGAAGGAACATATTCAAACTTATCGAATATTCTAGGGCAGCATTTCCTCAAAAAAGAGTGACCAAAATCCTCTTTTTTCGTCTCTTGCAAACACACAATGGAGCAATTTGATTCATTATTTTATTACGGAGAGCTAAACATTTAGGTTCCGAATTAACACCACGAATATTCCAACATAAGATGTTCCAAAGCACTGACGACATGGTCTTTAACAGAAATAAAATTCAGGGATAGCTAAGGCAAGCAAAATGAAGCAGCACACAACAAGTAAGCTTAGATAAAAGAAGACACTTAGGCGTCGTCAAGGTTCTGTTCCTCCACTCCGTGCATCAGCTTATCTTTTGTGATTCCCTCCGGAGGGATCCCGCAAGTGTTGATTCCCAGATGCTGAATTGTTTCTATAGGAGTTGGAGGAGGTGGAGCTTGCTTTGGATTCGGCTGATCTTCCATATCTTGAACCGAGCTACAACCACCAATCTCAGGAATCTGCCTAGGTTTGACATGTGATTCTTTCTTTCTTTTTCTCAGACATAGATGGTGCTTTGAAATCCAAATATCTAGTAGCTCTGACACTATGTCGAACCCGAGTTACATCCAGAGGTGCAATAGGACGACATCTCTTGCGAGATGTCATAGTATCAAGTACCATCCCCTCGCTCTCTTCAGCTTGTTCCACAGAGCCATCAGAGAAAGAAAAGTCCATAGTGTTGCCCTGCTGCAAAGCAAACAAGTTGTCCTCCCCAACCAAAAATAAGTTGTTGCATAAAGACCAAACTTACTTGCTGCAATAGATGATCTGACTGCCTGCAACAAAAGGTGAGAAGGGGAATCTAGTGTTGCAAGCCACTTGCACCAGCTCATTCAAAAATAATTGCATTCCACCAGCCAAACTAAACCAATGGTCCTACAGATCAGAGTCAGAGTTCTTGCACTCAATCCTGGGAGTGTAAATAGTTGCATAGAAGTGATACAAGAACTCCAGAAGGTTCAGTTCCCTTGGCACTTCCACCTCTACACTATGAGCATTGATCTGATGGAAACTGAACTCATTACCCTATCTCCCAATCAAAATATCTTCAACAGCTTGCTCCACCATCTGCACATGTTCATTCCACAGACGCAAACCATCATCAAAACCCAAGTCAGCAGTTTGAATTCCATTCATCATCGAGGGTCCATCATAACCAGTGAATCGGCGATAACTGAAGCCCTGGTATTGCCGCGACACTGAGGGTAGAACTGGCCATTCTCCCCATCCTTGCCGAGGCGGCTGTGGTGCATGAGCTGCTTCCCAAGCATTCGCGGCATTCTCCAAATGCCAAACCTGTGTGTTATGATGAGCTTGCTGCATTGCATTCAGAAAAGGCAGTTGAGTGGGGTGAGGAGAGGCCCCCATAGGAGGAGGTGCTTCCTCATTCCCTTCCAATCCCGGACTTGAGTTTCTACCATTGAGCACGTACACAGGGGCAACCCAAGATTTACCAATGCTGCTAATATCCATGAACCTCTTGATAACTAGACTAGATGGCACAGATTTGAGCTAATTAATCAGAACTCTGACCAACACTCTAGCTTTCTTGTGGCCTGGACGATGCCAGAACATACATCTACCAAAGCACGACACAGCCTTCATAATATAATGCTCAGTTTGATAATTTAGCAGAAATCCAAGCAGGATAACCCAAGCATCTCTTTCAATAATTGGAAGCCTCATGTTCGGACCATCATCATGATGCAACAAATAGAAGTTAGAGTGTTCATCTAAAGCTTGTTCTCCCAAATCAACCACAGCGTCCCTGATGACTCTATCTTCAAAGCAGACTAGACCCACACAAAATGGATAAATCTCACCCTCAGTAGTGTGCGCATCATGATCATCCCTCAGAACTCTCCTAACCTCAGCAAGAACAACCTCTCTTTGCAGATCTGGAGAAGGAGGTGTTGGGGAACGTTGCAGAAAACAAAAAATTTCCTACGGTTTCACCAAGATCCATCTAGGAGTTCATCTAGCAACGAGTGATTAGATGCATCTACGTACCTTGTAGATCGCGAGCGGAAGCGTTCAAAGAACGGGGATGAGGTAGTCGAACACGACGTGATCCAAATCACCGAAGATCCTAGCACCGAACGGACGGCACCTCCGCGTTCAACACACGTACGGAACAGCCACGTCTCCTTCTTCTTGATCCAGCAAGGGGGAAGGAGAGGTTGAGGAAGATGGCACCAGTAGCAGCACGACGGCGTGGTGATGATGGAGCTGCAGTACTCCGTCAGGGCTTCGCCAAGCACTATGGAGAAGGAGGAGGTGTTGGAGAGGGAGAAGGAGGCAACCAAAGGCGTGGGATGAAAGCTCCTTCCCCCACTATATATAGGAGGGCCAAAGGGGGGGTGCCGGCCCTAGGAGATCCAATCTCCTAGGGTGGGGCGGCGGCCAAGGGGGTTTCCCTCCCCCCCAAGGCACCTAGGAGGTGCCTTCCCCTCCTAGGACTCTTTCCCCTTGTAACCCTAGGCGCATGGGCCTCTTGGGGCTGGTGCCCTTGGCCCATGTAGGCCAAGGCGCACCCCCTACATCCCATGTGCCCCCCCGGGACAGGTGGCCCCACCCGGTGGGCCCCCGGGACACTTCCGGTGGTCCCGGTACAATACCGATAACCCCGAAACTTGTCCCGATGGCCGAAATAGTACTTCCTATATATAATTCTTTACCTCCGGACCATTTTGGAACTCCTCGTGACGTCCGGGATCTCATCCGGGACTCCGAAGAACATTCGGGTTACTGCATATACATATCCCTACAACCCTAGCATCACCGAACCTTAAGTGTGTAGACCCTACAGGTTCAGGAGACATGTAGACATGACCGAGATCGCTCTCCGGTCAATAACCAACAGCTTGTAATCCCCCTTGTACTTGTTCTTATCTTGCCTTTTAATAAAGTTTTGATATGCTGTGGGGGTTTTTCCCTACAGTCCCCAGTCAAAAAAAATAAAATAACCAACAGCGGGATCTGGATACCCATGTTGGCTCCCACATGCTCCTCGATGATCTCATCGGATGAACCACGATGTCGAGGATTCAAACAACCCCGTATACAATTCCCTTTGTCAATCGGTATGTTACTTGCTCGAGATCCGATCGTCGGTATCCCAATACCTCGTTCAATCTCATTACCAGCAAGTCACTTTACTCGTACCATAATGCATGATCCCGTGACCAAACACTTGGTCACCTTGATCTCATTATGATGATGCATTACTGAGTGGGCCCAGTGATACCTCTCCGTCATACGGAGTGACAAATCCCCGTCTTGATCCATGTCAACCCAATAGACACTTTCGGAGATACCCATAGTATACCTTTATAATCACCCAGTTACGTTGTGACGTTTGGCACACCCAAAGCACTTCTACGGTATCCGGGAGTTACACGATCTCATGGTCTAAGGAAAAGATACTTGACATTGGAAAACTCTAGCAAACGAACTATACGATCTCATGCTATGTTTAGGATTGGGTCTTGTCCATCACATCATTCTCCTAATGATGCGATCTCGTTATCAATGACATCCAATGTCCATAGTCAGGAAACCATGACTATCTGTTGATCAACGAGCTAGTCAACTAGAGGCTTACTAGGGACATGTTGGTGTCTATTATTCACACATGCATTACGATTTCCGGATAATACAATTATAGCATGAATAAAGACAATTATCATGAACAAGGAAATATTATAATAATGCTTTTATTATTGCCTCTAGGGCATATTTCCAACAGTCTCCCACTTGGACTAGAGTCAATAATCTAGTTACATTGTGATGAATCGAACACCCATGGAATTCTGGTGTTGATCATGCTTTGCTCTAGGGAGAGGTTTAGTCAATGGATCTGCTACATTCAGGTCCGTATGTACTTTACAAATCTCTATGTCTCCATCTTGAACATTTTCACGAATGGAGTTGAAGCGACGCTTGATGTGCCTTGTCTTCTTGTGAAACCTGGGCTCCTTTGCAAGAGCAATAGCTCCAGTGTTGTCACAGAAGAGCTTGATCGGCCCCGACGCATTGGGTATGACTCCTAGGTCGGTGATGAACTCCTTCACCCAAATTGCTTCATGTGCTGCCTCCGAGGCTGCCATGTACTCCGCTTCACATGTAGATCTCGCCACGACGCTCTGCTTGCAACTGCACCAGCTTACTGCCCCACCATTCAAAATATACACGTATCCGGTTTGTGACTTTGATTCATCTAGATCTGTGTCGAAGCTAGCGTCGACGTAACCCTTTACGACGAGCTCTTCGTCACCTCCATAAACGAGAAACATTTCCTTAGTCCTTTTCAGGTACTTCAGGATATTCTTGACCGCTGTCCAGTGTTCCTTGCCGGGATTACTTTGGTACCTTCCTACCAAACTTACGGCAAGGTTTACAACAGGTCTGGTACACAGCATGGCATACATAATAGAACCTATGGCTGAGGCATAGGGGATGACACTCATTTCTTCTATATCTTCTGCCGTGGTCGGACATTGAGCCGAGCTCAATTTCACACCTTGTAACACAGGCAAGAACCCCTTCTTAGAATGATCCATATTGAATTTCTTCAATATCTTATCAAGGTATGTGCTTTGTGAAAGACCTATGAGGCGTCTTGATCTATCTCTATAGATCTTGATGCCTAATATATAAGCAGCTTCACCAAGGTCCTTCATTGAAAAACTTTTATTCAAGTAGGCCTTAATGCTGTCCAAGAGTTCTATATCATTTCCCATCAAAAGTATGTCATCTACATATAATATGAGAAATGCTACAGAGCTCCCACTCACTTTCTTAAACGCAGGCTTCTCCATAAGTCTGCGTAAACCCAAACGCTTTGATGATCTCATCAAAGCGAATGTTCCAACTCCGAGATGCTTGCACCAGCCCATAAATCGAGCGTTGGAGCTTGCACACCTTGTCAGCATTCTTAGGATCGACAAAACCTTCCGGTTGCATCATATACAATTCTTCCTTAAGGAAACCATTAAGGAATGCCGTTTTGACGTCCATCTGCCATATCTCGTAATCATAAAATGCGGCAATTGCTAACATGATTCGGACAGACTTCAGCTTCGCTACCGGTGAGAAAGTCTCATCGTAGTCAACCCCTTGAACTTGTCTATAACCCTTAGCGACAAGCCGAGCTTTATAGATGGTCACATTACCATCCGCGTCTGTCTTCTTCTTAAAGATCCATTTATTCTCTATGGCTCGCCGCTCAACGGGCAAGTCAGTCAAAGTCCATACTTCGTTTTCATACATGGATCCTATCTCGGATTTCATGGCTTCTAGCCATTTGTCGGAATCCGGGCCCGCCATCGCTTCTTCATAGTTCGAAGGTTCACCGTTGTCTAACAACATGATTTCCAAGATAGGGTTGCCGTACCACTCTGGTTCGGAACGTGTCCTTGTGGACCTTCGAATTTCAGTACGAGCTTGATCAGAAGTATCTTGATCATCATCAATAACTTCCTCTCTAGTCGGTGCAGGCGCCTCAGGAACATTTTCTTGAGTTGCGCCATTTTCCGGTTCAAGAGGTAATACTTCATCAAGTTCTACTTTCCTCCCACTTACTTCTTTCGAGAGAAACTCTTTCTCTAGGAAGGATCCATTCTTGGCAACAAAGATCTTGCCTTCGGATCTGAGGTAGAAGATATACCCAATAGTTTCTTTAGGGTATCCTATGAAGACGCATTTTTCCGATTTGGGTTCGAGCTTTTCAGGTTGAAGTTTCCTGACATAAGCATCGCATCCCCAAACTTTTAGAAACGACAACTTAGGTTTCTTCCCAAACCATAATTCAAACGGTGTCGTTTCAACGGATTTCGACGGTGCCCTATTTAAAGTGAATGCGGCAGTCTCTAAAGCATAGCCCCAAAAAGATAGTGGTAAATCGGCAAGAGACATCATAGATCGCACCATATCTAAAAGAGTGCGATTACGACGTTCGGACACACCATTACGCAGAGGTGTTCTAGGCGGCGTGAGTTGTGAAACTATTCCACATTTTCTTAAGTGTGTACCAAACTCGTGACTCAAGTATTCTCCTCCACGATCTGATCGTAGAAACTTGATTTTCCTGTCACATTGATTCTCCACTTCACTCTGAAATTCCTTGAACTTTTCAAAGGTCTCAGACTTGTGTTTCATTAAGTAGACATACCCATATCTACTCAAGTCATCAGTGAGGGTGAGAACATAATGATAGCCACCGCGAGCCTCAACACTCATTGGACCGCACACATCAGTATGTATGATTTCCAATAAGTTGGTTGCTCGCTCCATTGTTCCTGAGAACGGAGTCTTGGTCATTTTACCCATGAGGCATGGTTCGCACGTGTCAAATGATTCGTAATCAAGAGACTCTAAAAGTCCATCATCATGGAGCTTCTTCATGCGTTTGACACCTATGTGACCAAGGCGGCAGTGCCACAAGTATGTGGGACTATCATTATCAATCTTACATCTTTTGGTACTTACACTATGAATATGTGTAGCATTACGCTCGAGATTCATAAAGAATAAACCATTCACCATCGGAGCATGACCATAAAACATATCTCTCATATAAATAGAACAACCATTATTCTCGGATTTAAATGAGTAGCCATCTCGTATTAAACGAGATCCTGATACAATGTTCATGCTCAAACTTGGCACTAAATAACAATTATTGAGGTTCAAAACTAATCCCGTAGGTAAATGTAGAGGTAGCGTGCCGACGGCGATCACATCGACCTTGGAACCATTCCCGACGCGCATCGTCACCTCGTCCTTCGCCAGTCTCTATTTATTCCGCAGCTCCTGCTGTGAGTTACAAATATGAGCAACGGCACCAGTATCAAATACCCAGGAGTTACTATGAGTACTGGTAAGGTACACATCAATTACATGTATATCAAATATACCTTTGGTGTTGCCGGCCTTCTTGTCCGCTAAGTATTTGGGGCAGTTCCGCTTCCAGTGACCCTTCCCTTTGCAATAAAAGCACTCCGTCTCAGGCTTGGGTCCATGCTTTGACTTCTTCCCGGTAGTTTGCTTGCCGGGCGCGGCAACTTCCTTGCCGTCCTTCTTGAAGTTCTTTTTACCCTTGCCCTTCTTGAACTTAGTGGTTTTATTCACCATCAACACTTGATGTTCCTTCTTGACTTCTACCTCTACTGATTTCAGCATAGCAAATACTTCAGGAATGGTCTTTTCCATCCCCTGCATATTGAAGTTCATCACAAAGCTCTTGTAGCTCGGTGGAAGCGACTGAAGGATCCTGTCAATGACCGCGTCATCTGGGAGATTAACTCCCAGCTGAGTCAAGCGGTTATGTAACCCAGACATAGTGAGTATGTGCTCACTGACAGAACTATTTTCCTCCATCTTACAGCTGAAGAATTTATCGGAGACTTCATATCTCTCGACCCGGGCATGAGCTTGAAAAACCATTTTCAGCTCTTCGAACATCTCATATGCTCCATGTCTCTCAAAACGCTTTTGGAGCCCCGGCTCTAAGCTGTAAAGCATGCCGCACTGAACGAGGGAGTAGTCATCGGTACATGCCTGCCAAGCGTTCATAACGTCTTGTTCTGCAGGGAGAACAGGTGCATCACCTAGCGGTGCTTGTAGGACATAATCTTTCTTGGCAGCTATGAGGATGATCCTCAGGTTCCGGACCCAGTCCGTGTAGTTGCTGCCATCGTCTTTCAGCTTGGTTTTCTCTAGGAACGCGTTGAAGTTGAGGACTACGTTGGCCATTTGATCTACAAGACATATTGTAAATATTTTAGACTAAGTTCATGATAATTAAGTTCATCTAATCAAATTATAATGAACTCCCACTTAGATAGACATCCCTCTTCTAGTCATCTAAGTATAACATGATCCGAGTTGGCTAGGCCGTGTCCGATCATCACGTGAGACGGACTAGTCAACGTCGGTGAACATCTTCATGTTGATCGTATCTTCTATACGACTCATGCTCGACCTTTCGGTCTTCTGTGTTCTGAGGCCATGTCTATGCACATGCTAGGCTCGTCAAGTCAACCTAAGTGTATTGCGTGTGTAAATCTATCTTACACCCGTTGTATGTGAATGTAAGGATCTATCACACCCGATCATCACGTGGTGCTTCGAAACGACGAACTTTAGCAACGGTGCACAGTTAGGGGGAACACTTTCTTGAAATTATTATGAGGGATCATCTTATTTACTACCGTCATTCTAAGCAAACAAGATGCAAAACATGATAAACATCACATGCAATCAAATAATAATAGTGACATGATATGGCCAATATCACATAGCTCCTTTGATCTCCATCTTGGGGCTCCATGATCATCTTGTCACCGTCATACTCATCGACATGTAAGTTGTGATTCCTATTACAATAGCATGAACATCTCATACATCACATATAGATTATTCATCATTCATCACAACTTTGGCCATATCATATCACAAACCACTTGCTACAAAAACAAGTTAGACGTCCTCTAATTGTTGTTGCAAGTTTTACGTGGCTGATTTAGGGTTCTAGCAAGAACGTCTTCTTACCTACGTTAAAGCCACAACGTGATTTGTCAACTTCTATTTACCCTTCATAAGGACCCTGTTCATCGAATCTGCTCCAACTAAAGTAGGAGAGACAGACACCCGCCAGCCACCTTATGCAACTAGTGCATGTTAGTCGGTGGAACCGGTCTCACGTAAGCGTACAAGGTTGGTCCGGGCCGCTTCATCCCACAATACCATTGAAGCAAGATAAGACTAGTAGCGGCAAGAAAGTTGACAACATCTACGCCCACAACAAATTGTGTTCTACTCGCGCAAGAAGAACTACGCATAGACCTAGCTCATGATGCCACTGTTGGGGAACGTTGCAGATTTTTTTCCTACGGTTTCACCAAGATCCATCTAGGAGTTCATCTAGCAACGAGTGATTAGATGCATCTACGTACCTTGTAGATCGCGAGCGGAAGCGTTCAAAGAACGGGGATGAGGTAGTCGAACACGACGTGATCCAAATCACCGAAGATCCTAGCACCGAACGGACGGCACCTCCGCGTTCAACACACGTACGGAACAGCCACGTCTCCTTCTTCTTGATCCAGCAAGGGGGAAGGAGAGGTTGAGGAAGATGGCACCAGCAGCAGCACGACGACGTGGTGATGATGGAGCTGCAGTACTCCGTCAGGGCTTCGCCAAGCACTATGGAGAAGGAGGAGGTGTTGGAGAGGGAGAAGGAGGCAACCAAAGGCGTGGGATGAAAGCCCTCCTTCCCCCACTATATATAGGAGGGCCAAAGGGGGGGGCGCCGGCCCTAGGAGATCCAATCTCCTAGGGTGGGGCGGCGGCCAAGGGGGTTTCCCTCCCCCCCAAGGCACCTAGGAGGTGCCTTCCCCTCCTAGGACTCTTTCCCCTTGTAACCCTAGGCGCATGGGCCTCTTGGGGCTGGTGCCCTTGGCCCATGTAGGCCAAGGCGCACCCCCTACAGCCCATGTGGCCCCCTGGGACAGGTGGCCCCACCCGGTGGGCCCCCGGGACCCTTCCGGTGGTCCCGGTACAATACCGATAACCCCGAAACTTGTCCCGATGGCCGAAATAGTACTTCCTATATATAATTCTTTACCTCTGGACCATTCCGGAACTCCTCGTGACGTCCGGGATCTCATCCGGGACTCCGAACAACATTCGGGTTACTGCATATACATATCCCTACAACCCTAGCGTCACCGAACCTTAAGTGTGTAGACCCTACGGGTTCGGGAGACATGTAGACATGACCGAGATCGCTCTCCGGTCAATAACCAACAGCGGGATCTGAATACCCATGTTGGCTCCCACATGCTCCTCGATGATCTCATCGGATGAACCACGATGTCGAGGATTCAAACAACCTCGTATACAATTCCCTTTGTCAATCGGTATGTTACTTGCTCGAGATCCGATCGTCGGTATCCCAATACCTCGTTCAATCTCGTTACCAGCAAGTCACTTTACCCGTACCGTAATGCATGATCCCGTGACCAAACACTTGGTCACTTTGAGCTCATTATGATGATGCATTACTGAGTGGGCCCAGTGATACCTCTCCGTCATACGGAGTGACAAATCCCCGTCTTGATCCATGTCAACCCAACAGACACTTTCAGAGATACCCGTAGTCTACCTTTATAATCACCCAGTTACGTTGTGACGTTTGGCACACCCAAAGCACTCCTACGGTATCCGGGAGTTACACGATCTCATGGTCTAAGGAAAAGATACTTGACATTGGAAAACTCTAGCAAACGAACTATACGATCTCATGCTATGTTTAGGATTGGGTCTTGTCCATCACATCATTCTCCTAATGATGTGATCTCGTTATCAATGACATCCAATGTCCATAGTCAGGAAACCATGACGATCTGTTGATCAACGAGCTAGTCAACTAGAGGCTTACTAGGGACATGTTGGTGTCTATTATTCACACATGTATTACGATTTCCGGATAATATAATTATAGCATGAATAAAGACAATTATCATGAACAAGGAAATATTATAATAATGCTTTTATTATTGCCCCTAGGGCATATTTCCAACAGGAGGGACTACAAAAACCAAAGAAAACCTCGCGTGGTCGAGCGGAGGATCGTCCACCACCATCATATTCCTCTGTAGCCTTCCTTTTGGTCCCTGTTGTATGTTCATGACGCCAGGAACGAACTGGTAGGGTAGCACGGGTAGGTTCGCCATGTCACTGGAGACAGAGAAAGCAGAGGATGCAGGAGCAATGTTGCAGGGTGGCGGAGCAGACGAGAGTGGGGGTGGTTTTGGGGAACTGGAGTCGTTGTGATTCTTTGTGTAGAATACGGAGCATCCGAGGTATTTTGGTCAAGATTGGGATAAACTCAAGCTTCTCTCTCCAACTGTTTAGGAATCCAAACTTGTTTGTAGAGCTTATCTCGCATATTCTGTTTCTAGGTTTTTCTACGCCAGACTTTCAGATGACCCGACTATTGCGGTATCCTCTTTGTAGGTAAGTCATTTCCGTAGTTAGAGCTTTTGTGTTTCCACATCATACGTGCAGGTGCACCCTTCCTACTAGAACATTGCCAGCCCATATGGCCCAATTGCATACAAATACGACAACGAGGCCCAATAGTGCATGCATTACTCTCATGCAAATGAGAAAAACATTTGTAGCAGGAAAAGGATGACCTCATCACACCATTATGATTACTGCAAGTATAACCCAATTCAATGCAACTTACACATGAATTAGTAGGGCAATCCGAACTAGGGTGTGCTGACCGAAAACATAAATGACATCTATTTAGTCTTATAAAAATGAACTCCTTATTCGGTACATCTTTGAGAGATAATGTCGTCATAATATGCACATTAGAATATCCTGCTTGCCAAAGATCCAAAATTTCTTCAAGAGTTGCACAAGGGATTAACTGCCAATAAATGTGTCTATAATTCAAACCCAAGAACAATGTGTGGTCGACACTCCCAAGCCTGTTGGACAGATCACAGATAAAATCACCAAATGCAAGTAAAGATTCCACCTCCTTGTCGGTCACAGAATTATCCAGCAGATCATCATCAAAATTAAGAGAACGAGGCGGTAATGTGACATTAGGCAATCCAAATTTTGCCAACTCATGAGCACTTGAATGATCCCTTAGGGCACTATTATGAAGGAAATCCAGAGATGATTTAATAGCCATTGGTTGCTGAGCCACGATCTCTGGGATTTCTTGATCCAGATGCCAAGAACCCACATCATAAGAATAATCCAGATGCTTCTAAAATAAATGGAAATGTCAGACAAAATTAGGCCAGATGCGATCTTTCAAAGCATAGATGAAGTGCCCAACTTTGTTAGAAGCCACAGAGAACCAAAAATTACGGGATCCCAACTAGATCACCTTAAACCCAGATGCCATTCCATCGATGCAACATTGCAACACCAAACCCACCGAATCAGCAGAAAGGGGGAAGGATGCAGAAGAGAAAGAAACTACCAAGAAAAATTCCTTGATTCCCGGAGCCTGAACATAGTGAACCGAGGATCCAAACCTGCGCCCGATCTGTTCCTCCACTTTGAGCCCGGGGGAAAAATCCCAGTGGAGGATGTTGGCCATCCCTTGGAACACGTAAAGGAGTCCATGGAAGGATGCACCGATAGTGGGGGCGGTGGGGGGGAGGGGGGAGTCGCCATGAGGCGGTGGGGTGGAGGTGGGAGTTGCCATGGGAAAAAATACATGGAATGATCGATCCCTGGCTGTTAACTGAACCCGATCGAGCGATTCCTTCACTACTGCTGCTAACTGAAGCCGATCGAACCTACTACCTCTTGATGAACAATGAGCGTTGTGGGGGAGGGGGTTGGATGAACAGTTCCCGGTGGGGGTTGGATGAACGGGACCCCGTGGTAGTAGAGGCCGTTACCGCTGGATGAACGGGACCCTGATCAATCGAGCCGATTGGGGGTGGATGAACAGTAGTCGGTGGAGGGATGGATGAACAGTAGCCGGTGGAGGGATGGTTGAACAGTAGCCGGTGGAGGGCTGGATGAACAGTAGCCCGTGGAGGGGTGGTTGAACAGGACCCCGTGGAGAGGGCTAGTTGAACAGTAGCCGGTGGAGGAGCGGTGGAGGCTGGATGAACAATCACAGGTGGAGGCTGGAGGAGGTCGACGGTGGATGAGCAGTAGCCCGTGGAGGCTAGAGGAGGTCGACGGTGGAGATGAACAGTAGCCGTGGAGTCCCGTTTTGCGGTATGACACACCCCTCCCGATGAACAAAACCTCCGTTTTGACCATAGCTCGCCAACACAAGTCAGTTTCCTCCGTTTTGCAGTACGCCACACCCCTCCCGATCAACAGGACCCCATTTCGATCATAGGAGGTCGAAGAGAAGTTCGTTTCCTCTATTTTGCGGTACTCCACACCCCTCCCGATGAACATGATTCCGTTTCGACTGTAGGCGGTCGAACACAAGGCTGTTTCCTCCGTTCTGCGGTACGCGAGGCCTCATTTCGATCGGCTCTTCCGTCCAAGACGGTTGGCTCCCGATGAACAACATGCATTCCGTTGCCTCCCAATGAACACGACAACACAGTTTCTCCATTCTGACCAAGCCGTTTGGCTGCCGATGAACAGGACGCCATCGCTACCTCTCCATGTACACGAGCCCTGGATGTACGTATGCGCCAGTAGGCGTCCGAGACCCCGCCCGTATGTACGTACATGGCCGTATTTACTTTCTTGCACCCTGGTTGTACGTACATGTACATGCTACGTCCGCACCTCTACTACGACACATGCCCTTCCTTTACTCGGCCACGGTTCATTGCTGCAGCCTGGAGACAGACCGATCGACCAGTATGTACATACACGTTCGCGACTAGAATGACAACGCTACATACGCTTTGACCACATGGGTCTCGACTGTCAGGGAGGATAAGGAGGCACTTCCTTGCGTGCGAAGATGTAGCTGGTGGGTCCCAGCAGTCAGGGGGGAACTTTTTTTGTGAAATACGGTGGCCCGTCTGGTGGGTCCCTGCTGTCAGGTGGAGGAATCATTATTTTGCGCGTAATAAGGAGGCACTTCCTTGCTGCGGCCGTGGACCAAGTTGTCAGCCTCTCCACGTACAGTGCTCTTCCGATGGAAGTCGTTCATTGACCACATTGACCACGCCGCGCCGAGAGCACCAAGGCGGTGGATGACGGCGAGGCCTAGGAAGGGGACGACGCGGAGCCGGGGAAGACGCGGCAGTGCATGCCCATGCGGAGAGGAGTACGAGGGTTCACTGGCTCAGCTGTGGTGTGAGGCTGTCGTCGCCGCAGAATAATAGGGGGTGTGGGTGAGTAGAGGGATGGCCCGGCCAGCGGTTGGAGTAGTAGGGTGCGGTGAGGCCTCCACGGTAGCACATCCAGCCACGGGAGGCAGGAGCAGGTGGCACGACCGGTGCTGGTTTGGGCGACTGGAGCAAGAAGACCAAAGGTTGAAGAAGCACTACGGCCATTGGATGAACATCGTATGGTCACTGGACCTAGAATAATTCATATTGACTAAGTTGACAAAGCCCTCCGTCCCCGTCAACTTAGTAGGCTCACAAGTCAGCCTCCACCAGACAGCTAGCAGGGGGAGTATTCATTTTTTTTGTGCGTAATAAGGAGGCATTTCCTTGTGTGCAAAGATATAGCTGGTGGGTCTGAGTTGATAGAGGGGGGAACTTTTTTTTCACGAAATACAGAGGCCCTTCCGGTGGGTCCAAGCTGTCAGGTGGAGGAATCATTATTTTGCGCGTAATAAGGAGGCATTTCCTTGTGTGCAGCCATGGACCCAGCTGTCAGCCTCTCTACGTACAGTCCACTTCCGATGGATGTCGTTCGTTGACCATGTTGACCACGCCATGACGAGAGCACTAGGGCGATGGACGATGGCGAGACCTAGGAAGGGAACGACACAGAGTCGGGGAAGACTCGGCAGTGGTTGCCCACGCGGTGGGGAGTACGAAGGTCTACTTGTTCGGCTGCCGTTGCCGGAAAATAACAGGATGTGTGGGTGAGTAGAGGAATGGCCTGGCCAACGATGGAGTAGGGTGGGGCGGTGTGGCCTGTGTGGCAGCACAGCCAACCACGGGAGGCGGGAACAGGTAGTCCCACCGGCACTGGTTTGGGCGTCTGGAGCAAGAAGATCAGATATTGAAGAAGCAGCACGGCCGTTGGATTAACATCCAACGGTCACTACTGCTAGAATCGTTTGTGGACTAAGTTGACAAAGCCTTTCATAGATGTCAACCCAGTAGACCCACAAGTCAGCCTCCAAATCTGTCCCAAATAGCATACAGCCCGAAATTTCTAGCCAGATTCAAATTAATTTAAAAACTAAACATATCTGAATTTAAATCCAATGAAATTTTACCCACACAAAAATAATGAAATTTAAAATATCAAAATCCGAAAGAAAAAAGTATTTTGGAACTAATTGCCTGTTTGTTGTTATTTTTCATTTTATGGCCCATTGATAACCCACAAGTATAGGGGATCAATTGTAGCCTCTTTCGATAAGTAAGAGTGTCGAACCCAACGAGGAGCTAAAGGTAGAACAAATATTCCCTCAAGTTCTATCGACCACCAATACAACTCTACGCATGCTTAACGTTCGCTTTACCTAGAACAAGTATGAAACTAGAAGTACTTTGTAGGTGTAACGGGATAGGTTTGCAAGAATATAAAGAGCACGGAAATAAAAACAAGGGTCTGTTTTAGGTAAAGAAGCAATAAAGTTAGTATAGCGAGTGTGGAAAAGTGGTGGTAGGAGTTGCGAAATTGTCCCTAAGCAATTGACTACTTTACTAGACCGGTGGCAAGTTTTATGTGGGAGAGGCCACTGCTAGCATGTCATCCCTGACTTGGAATTCTATGCACTTATGATTGGAACTATTAGCAAGCATCCTCAACTACTAACGTTCATTAAGGTAAACCCAACCATAGCATTAAGATGTATTGGCCCCCCTTCAATCCCGTATGCATCAATTTCTATGCTAGGTTGAAGCTTCTGTCACTCTTGCCCTCCAATACATACTCATATCAACATACAACTAACCCTATGGTGTGATCCATGCGCGCGCTCATATGATGGGCACCAAAGGACAACAACATAACCACAAGCAAATTAAACCAATCATAGCAATTCACCAATTACCGATAGGACAACGAAAATCTACTCAGACATGATAGGATGGCAACACATCATTGGATAATAATATGAAGCATAAAGCACCATGTTTAAGTAGAGGGTACAACGGGTTGTGGGAGAGTGGAATGCTGTAGATAGATGGGGGAAGGTGATGAATATGTTGGTGAAGATGACACAGGTGTTGCTGTAGATTGCGGTGACGATGATGGCCCCGGCGGCGTTCCGGTGCCATCGGGAGAGAGGGGGAGAGGGCCCCCTTTCTTCTTCTTCTTCCTTGACCTTCTCCCTAGATGGGAGAAGTGTTTCCCCTCTGGTCCATGTCCTCCATGGCAGCGGAGGGGCGAGAGACCCTCCGAGATTGGATCTGTCTCTCTGTCTCTCTCTGTTTCTGCCTTTCAGATTCTGGTCTTTCACCGTTTCTTATATTCCCGGAGATCCATAACTCTGATTGGGCTGAAATTTTAACACGATTTCTATCCGGATATTGGCTTTCTTGCGGCGATAGAAGGGCACCAACCGCCTTATGGGGTGGCCACGAGGGCCCAGGGCGCGCATGACCCCCTGGGGTGCGCCCCCTACCTTGTGGCCCCCTCGGGCATGGTCTCCCGTTGATTCTTCTTCCCCAAAATCACATATATTCCAAAAAATCTCCATCAGTTTTTATCCCATTTGTACTCCGTTTGATATGGATTTTCTGCGAAACAGAAAAACATGCAACAAACAGGAACTGGCACTGGGCACTGCATCAATATGCCAGTCCCAAAAATAGTATAAAAGTGCCAAAAGTATGTAAAAGTTGTAGAATATTGGCATGGAACAATCAAAAATTATAGATACGATGGAGACGTATCACCCATCTATTATTACTTATAGCCCATTGCTTATTACTTATAGCCCATTTTATGGGCAAGCCCGAATGCATCCCTCCTCGTCTTGAAAAATTTCCTGCACAACAGGGCGTAGAAAAGCAAGTAGGCCTACGTTGGTTATTCTGCAAAAACAATATAGCTGGGCTAGCCATTTTCAGAAAGGAACAAACAAACCGGGATGGTCATGTGGTAAACATATGAAATAAAAGCCAGGGCTAGACGGGCCACAACTCCCGCACAACCCAGTTGATACCCTTCTCCGTCCTGAAAAAAATTACTGCGTGCGCTGCTGGGTCCCTACTGTCATCCTCACCGGATCCTCAAAAAAATACTGTCATCCTCACCATGTACAGTCATCTCCTTATTCCTCTCGGTTGTTGACCATGTTGACAACACCGGAGGGCGGTGAAGGAAATATGTCCTAGAGGCAATAATAAAGTTGTTATTTATATTTCCTTATATCATGATAAATGTTTATTAATCATGCTATAATTGTATTAATCGGAAACTTAGTACATGTGTGAATACATAGACAAACAGAGTGTCCCTAGTATGCCTCTACTTGACTAGCTTGTTAATCAAAGATGGTTAAGTTTCCTGACCATATACATGTGTTGTCATTTGATGAACGGGACCACATCATTAGAGAATGATGTGATGGACAAGACCCATCCGTTAGCTTAGCATTATGATCGTTTAGTTTTATTTGCTAATGCTTTCTTCATGAATTATACATATTCCTCTGACTATGAGATTATGCAACTCCCGAATACCAGAGGAACACTTTGTGTGCTATCAAACATCACAACGTAACTGGGTGATTATAAAGATGCTCTACAGGTGTCTCCGATGGTGTTTGTTGAGTTGGCATAGATCAAGATTAAGGATTTGTCACTCCGAGTATTCAAGATGTATCTATGGGTCCTCTCGATAATGCACATCACTATAAGCCTTGCAAGCAATGTGACTAATGAGTTAGTTATGGATGATGCATTACGGAACGAGAAAAGAGACTTATCGATAATGAGATTGAACTAGGTATGATGATACCGATGATCGAATCTCGGGCAAGTAACATACCGATGACAAAGGGAATGACATATGTTGTTATGCGGTTTGACCGACAAAGATCTTTGTAGAATTTGTAGGAGCCAATATGAGCATCCAGGTTCCGCTATTGGTTATTGATCGGAGATGTGTCTCGGTCATGTCTACATAGTTCTCGAACCCGTAGGGTCTACACGCTTAACGTTCGATGACGATTTGTATTATGAGTTATGTGATTTGATGAGCGAAGTTTGTTCGGAGTCCTGGATGAGATCACGTACATGACGAGGAGTCTCAAAATGGTCGAGATGTAAAGATTGATATATTGGACGAAGTTATTCGGACACCGGAAAGGTTTCGGGATGTTTCGGATATTTATCGGGGAACCGAGGGGTTACCGGAACCCCCTGGGGAAGTTATGGGCCCTAATAGGCCATATGGGAGTAGGAGAGGGAAGGCCACAAGGTGGCGCGTGCCCTTCCCCCAAGGGCAGTCCGAATTGGACTAGGGGGAGGAGGCACGACCCCCTTCCTTTCCCTCTCCCTCTCCCTCTCCTTCCCCTTCTTGGAATAGGAAGGGGGGGGCAAATCCTACTAGGAACGGAGTCCTAGTAGGACTGCCCCCCATGGCGCGCCCCCCTTGGCCGACCAGCTCCTTCTCCCCCTTTATATACGGAGGCGGGGGGGGGGCACCCCAAAGACACAACAAACAATCTCTTAGCCGTGTGCAGTGCCCCCTCCGTAGTTCAACACCTCGGTCATAGGTGAAGCCCTGCGCCGGTAACTTCATCATCACCGTTGCCACACCATCGTGTTGACGAAACTCTCCCTCGTCCTCAACTGGATCAAGAGCACGAGGGACGTCATCGTGCTGAACGTGTGCTGAACACGGAGGTGCCATACGTTCGGTACTTGGATCGGTTGAATCGTGAAGACGTTCAACTACATCAACCGCGTTACTAAACGCTTCCGCTTTCGGTCTACGTGGGTACATAGACACACTCTCCCCTCTCGTTCTTGTGCGTCTCCTAGTTAGATCTTGTGTGATCATAGGAATTTTTTTGAATTACTACATTCCCCAACAGTGGTATCAGAGCCAGGTTTATGCGTAGATGTTATATGCACGAGTAGAACACAACGAGTTGTGGGCGATAATAGTCATACTACTTACCACCAATGTCTTACTTTGATTCGGCAGTATTGTTGGATGAAGCGGCCTGGACCGACATTACATGACCACATTCATAAGACTGGTTCTACCGACGTGCTTCGCACATAGGTGGCTGGCGGGTGTCTGTTTCTCCAACTTTAGTTGAATCGAGTTTTACTAAGGCCGGTCTTTGTTGAAGGTTAAAACAACACACTTGACGAAAAATCGTTGTGGTTTTGATGCATTGGTAGGAACGATTCTTGCTAGAAGCCCGTAGCAGCCACGTAAAACTTGCAACAACAAAGTAGAGGACGTCTAACTTGTTTTGCATGGCATGTTGTGATGTGATATGGTCAAGACGTGATGAGATATAAATTGTTGTATGAGATGATCATGTTTTGTAAAAGTTATCGGCAACTGGCAGGAGCCTTATGTTTGTTGCTTTATTGTATGAAATGCAATCGCCATGTAATTGCTTTACTTTATCACTAAGCGATAGCGATAGTCGTAGAAGCAATAGTTGGCGAGACGACAACGATGCTACGATGGAGATGAAGATGTCAAGCCGGTGATGATGGAGATCATGACGGTGCTTTGGAGATGGAGATCAAAGGCACAAGATGATGATGGCCATATCATGTCACATATTTTGATTGCATGTGATGATTATCCTTTATGCATCTTATTTTGCTTAGTACGGCGGTAGCATTATAAGATGATCCCTCACTAAATTTCAAGGTACAAGTGTTCTCCCTGAGTATGCACCGGTGCTACAGTTCGTCGTGCCGAGACACCACGTGATGATCGGGTGTGATAAGCTCTACGTTCACATACAACGGGTGCAAGCCAGTTTTTCACGTGCAGAATATGCGGGTTAAACTTGACGAGCCTAGCATATGTAGATATGGCCTTGGAACACTGAGACCGAAAGGTCGAACGTGAATCATATAGTAGATATGATGAACATAGTGATGTTCACCATTGAAAACTACTCCATCTCACGTGATGATCGGACATGGTTTAGTTGATATGGATCACGTGATCATTTAGATGACTAGAGGGATGTCTATCTATGTGGGAGTTCTTAAGTAATATGATTAATTTAACTTTCACTTATCATGAACTTAGTACCTAATAGTATTTGCGTGTTACGTTGTTGTAGATCAATGGCCCGTGCTACTGTTCCCTTGAATTTTAATGCATTCCTAGAGAAAGCTAAGTTGAAAGATGATGGTAGCAACTACACGGTCTGGGTCTGTAACTTGAGGATTATCCTCATTGCCGCACAGAAGAATTACATCATGGAAGCACCGCTAGGTGCAAGACCCGCCGCAGGAGCAACTCCAGACGTTATGAACGTCTGACAGAGAAAAGCTGATGACTACTCGATAGTTCAGTGTGCCATGCTTTACGGCTTAGAATTGAGACTTCAAAGACATTTTGAACATCATGGAGCATATGAGATGTTCCAGGAGTTGAAGTTAATATTTCAAGCAAATGCCGGAGTTGAGAGATATGAAGTCTCCAACAAGTTCTATAGCTGTAAAATGGAGGAGAATATTTCTGTCAGTGAACACATACTGAGAATGTCTGGGTACCACGACGACTTGACTCAGCTGGGAGTTAATCTTCCTGATGACAGTGTTATTGTCAGAGTTCTTCAATCACTGCCACCAAGCTATAAAGGCTTCGTGATGAACTATAATATGCAAGGGATGGAAAAGACAATTCCCGAGCTCTTCGCGATGCTAAAGGCTGCGGAGGTAAAAATCAAGAAGGAGCATCAAGTGTTGATGGTTAACAAGACCACTAGTTTCAAGAAAAAGGGCAAAGGGAAGAAGGGGAACTTCAAGAAGAACAACAAGCCAGTTGTTGCTCAAGGGAAGAAGCCCAAGTATGGACCTAAGCCTGGGACTGAGTGCTTCTACTGCAGAGGGACTGGTCACTGGAAGCGGAACTGCCCCAAGTATTTGGCGGATAAGAAGGATGGCAAAGTGAAAGGTATATTTGATATACATATTACTGATATGTACCTTACTAATGCTCGTAGTAGCGCCTGGGTATTTGATACTGGTTCTGTTGCTCATACTTGCAACTTGAAACAGGGGCTACGGATTAAATGAAGATTGGCTAAGGACGAGGCGACGATGCGCGTGGGAAATGGTTCCAAAGTCGATGTGATCACCGTCGGCATGCTAGCTCTACATCTATCATCGGGATTAGTTTTAGACCTAAATAATTGTTATTTGGTGCCAGCATTGAGCATGAACATTATATCTGGATCTTGTTTAATGCGAGATGGTTATTCATTTAAATCAGAGAATAATGGTTGTTCTATTTATATAAGTAATATCTTTTATGGT
Organism: Triticum urartu; assembly: GCF_003073215.2. NCBI lineage: Eukaryota > Viridiplantae > Streptophyta > Magnoliopsida > Poales > Poaceae > Triticum > Triticum urartu. Next base: position 321,553,232 of record NC_053027.1, on the reverse strand, counting down.
CATGCACCCTTAATGAGTGATCTATTTTTGTTGAATATCAATTGTAGGAATACACATATTCATAATATTGAAGCCAAAAGATGCAAAGTTAATAATGATAGTGCAACTTATTTGTGGCATTGCCGTTTAGGTCATATTGGTGTAAAGCGCATGAAGAAACTCCATGCTGATGGGATTTTGGAATCACTTGATTACGAATCACATGATGCTTGCGAACCATGCCTCATGGGTAGGATGACTAAGACTCCGTGATCTGGAAAAATGGAGCGAGCAACTGACTTATTGGAAATAATACATACTGATGTATGCGATCCGATGAGTGTTGAGGCTCGCGAGGGGTATCATTATTTTCTAACCTTGACAGATGATTTGAGCAGATATGGGTATATCTACTTAATGAAACATAAGTCTGAAACATTTGAAAAGTTCAAAGAATTTCAGAGTGAAGTGGAAAATCATTGTAACAAGAAAATAAAGTTTCTACGATTTGATCGTGGAGGTGAATAATTGAGTTATGAGTTTGGTCTTCATTTGAAACAATGTGGAATAGTTTTGCAACTCACGCCACCTGGAACACCACAGCGTAATGGTGTGTCCGAACGTTGTAACCGTACTTTATTAGATATGGTGCGATCTATGATGTCTCTTAATGATTTACCGCTATCATTTTGGGGTTATGCTTTAGAGACAGCCGCATTCACGTTAAATAGGGCACCATCTAAATCCGTTGAGACGACACCATATGAACTGTGGTTTGGCAAGAAACCTAAGCTGTCATTTCTTAAAGTTTGGGGCCGCGATGCTTACGTGAAAAAGCATCAACCTGATAAGCTCGAACCCAAATCAGAGAAATGTGTCTTCATAGGATACCCAAAGGAGACTATTGGGTACACCTTCTATCACAGATCCAAAGGCAAGATATTCATTGCTAAGAATGGATCCTTTCTAGAGAAAGAGTTTCTCTCGAAAGAAGTGAGTGGGAGGAAAGTAGAACTTGATGAGGTAACTGTACCTTCTCTCGAATTGGAAAGTAGTTCATCACAGAAATCAGCTCCAGTGATTCCTACACCAATCAGTGAGGAAGCTAATGATGATGATCATGAAACTTCAGATCAAGTTACTACCGAACCTCGTAGGTCAACTAGAGTACGATCCATACCAGAGTGGTACGGTAATCCTGTTCTGGAGGTCATTTTACTTGACCATGACGAACCTACGAACTATGAGTTAGCGATGATGAGCCCAGATTCCACGAAATGGCTTGAGACCATGAAATCTAAGATGGGATCCATGTATGAGAACAAAGTATGGACTTTGGTTGACTTGCTCGATGATCGGCAAGCATTAGAGAATAAATGGATCTTCAAGAAGAAGACTGACGCCGACGGTAATGTTACTGTCTACAAAGCTCGACTTGTTGCAAAAGGTTTTCGACAAGTTCAAGGAGTTGACTATGATGAGACCTTCTCACCCGTAGTTGACTATCATGTTAGCATTTTCCGCATTTTATGATTATGAAATTTGGCAAATGGATGTCAAAATTACATTCCTTAATGGATATCTTAAAGAAGAGTTGTATATGATGCAATCAGAAGGTTTTGTCGATCCTAAAGGTGCTAACAAAGTGTGCAAGCTCCAACGATCCATTTATGGAGTGGTGCAAGCCTCTTGAAGTTGGAATATACGCTTTGATAGTGTGATCAAAGCATATGGTTTTATACAGCCTTTTGGAGAATCCTGTTTTTACAAGAAACTGAGTGGGAACACTGTAGCATTTCTAATATTATATGTGGATGACATATTGTTGATTGGAAATAATACATAATTTCTGGATAGCATAAAAGGATACTTGAATAAGAAATTTTCAATGAAAGACCTCGGTGAAGCTGCTTATATATTGGGCATCAAGATCTATAGAGATAGATCAAGATGCTTAATTGGACTTTCACAAAGCACATACCTTGATAAAGTTTTGAAGAAGTTCAAAATGGATCAGTCAAAGAAAGGGTTCTTGCCTGTGTTACAAGGTGTGAAGTTGAGTCAGACTCAATGCCCGACCACTGGAGAAGATAGAGAGAACATGAATTCCCTATGCATCAACCATAGGTTCTATCATGTATGCAATGTTGTGTACCAGACCTGATGTGTGCCTTGCTATAAGTTTAGTAGGGAGGTACCAAAGTAATCCAGGAGTGGATCACTGGACAACGGTCAAGAACATCCTGAAATACCTAAAAAGGACTAAGGATATGTTTCTCATTTATAGAGGTGACAAAGAGCTCGTCGTAAATGGTTACGTCGATGCAAGCTTTAACACTGATCCGGGTGACTCTAAGTCACAAACCAGATACGTATCTATATTGATTGTTGGAGCTGTCGGTTGGTGCAGTTCCAAGCAGAGCGTCATGGCGGGATATACATGTGAAGCAGAGTACATAGCTGCTTCGAAAGCAGCAAATGAAGGAGTCTGGATGAAGGAGTTCATATCCGATCTAGGTGTAATACCTAGTGCATCGGGTCCAATGAAAATCTTTTGTGACAATACTGGAGCAATTACCTTGGCGAAGGAATCCAGATTTCACAAGAGAACCAAACACATCAAGAGACGCTTCAATTCCATCCGCGATCAAGTCAAGGAGGGAGACATAGAGATTTTCAAGATACATACAGATCTGAATGTTGCAGACCCGTTGACTAAGCCTCTCTCACGAACAAAACATGATAAGCACCAAGACTCCATGGGTGTTAGAATCATTACTATGTAATCCAGATTATTGACTCTAGTGCAAGTGAGAGACTAAAGGAAATATGCCCTAGAGGCAATAATAAAGTTGTTATTTATATTTCCTTATATCATGATAAATGTTTATTATTCATGCTAGAATTGTATTAACCGGAAACTTAGTACATGTGTGAATACATAGACAAACAGAGTGTCCCTAGTATGCCTCTACTTGACTAGCTTGTTAATCAAAGATGGTTATGTTTCCTGACCATAGACATGTGTTGTCATTAGATGAATGGGATCACATCATTAGAGAATGATGTGATGGACAAGACCCATCCGTTAGCTTAACATTATGATCGTTTAGTTTCATTTGCTAATGCTTTCTTCATGAATTATACATATTCCTCTGACTATGAGATTATGCAACACCCGAATACCGGAGGAACACTTTGTGTGCTATCAAACTTCACAACGTAACTGGGTGATTATAAAGATGCTCTACAGGTGTCTCCGATGGTGTTTGTTGAGTTGGCATAGATCAAGATTAAGGATTTGTCACTCCGAGTATTAAGGTGTATCTATGGATCCTCTCGGTAATGCACATCACTATAAGCCTTGCAAGCAGTGTGACTAATGAGTTAGTTACGGATGATGCATTACGGAATGAGAAAAGAGACTTGCCGGTAACGAGATTGAACTAGGTATGATGATACTGACGATCGAATCTCGCGCAAGTAACATACGAATGACAAAGGGAATGACGTATGTTGATATGCAGCTTGACTGATAAAGATCTTCGTAGAATATGTAGGAGCCAATATGAGCATCCAGGATCCGCTATTGTTTATTGACCGGAGATGTTTCTCGGTCATGTCTACATAGTTCTCGAACCCGTAGGGTCCGCACGCTTAACATTCGATGACGATTTGTATTATGAGTTATGTGATTTGATGAGTGAAGTTTGTTCGGAATCCCATATGAGATTACGGACATGACGAGGAGTCTCAAAATGGCCGAGATGTAAAGATTGATATATTGGGCGAAGGTATTCAGACACCGGAAAGGTTTTGGGACGTTTTGGATATTTATCGGGGAACCGAGGGGTTACCGGAAGCCCCCCCCCCCCAGGGAAGTTATGGGCCCTAATGGGCCATAAGGGAGTAGGATAGGGAAGGCCACATGGTGGAGCCCCCCAAGGGCAGTCCAAATTGGACTAGGGGAGGGGGAGCGACCCTCCTTCCTTTCCCTCTCCCTCTCCTTCCCCTTCTTGGAATAGGAAAGGGGGGGGGGCGAATCCTACTAGGAACCGAGTCCTTGTAGGACTCCCCCCATGGCGCTCCCCCTTGGCCGGCCACCTCCTCCTCCCCCCTTTATATACGGAGGCGGGGGGGGGGGGGGGGGGGGGGGAACCCCAAAGACACAACAGACAATCTCTTAGCCATGTGCGGTGCCCCCCTCCATAGTTCAACACCTCGGTCATATTGTCGTAGTGCTTAGGTGAAGCCTTACGCCGATAAATCCATCATCATCGTCGCCATTCCATTGTGATGACGGAACTCTCCCTCGTCCTCAACTGGATCAAGAGCTCGAGGGACGTCATCGTGCTGAACGTGTGCTGAACACGGAGGTGCCGTACGTTCGGTACTTGGATCGGTCGAATCATGAAGACGTTCGACTACATCCACCGCGTTACTAAACGCTTCCTCTTTTGGTCTACGAGGGTACGTAGACATACTCCCCCCTCTCATTGCTGTGCATCCCCTAGTTAGATCTTGCGTGATCGTAGGATTTTTTTTTGAATTACTACATTCCCCAATAGGCGGTGCCGCGGCGAGCAAACCAAGGCGGAGGACGATGGTGAGGCCTCAGACGGGGACGAACAGGAGCCGGGGAAGATGCTTAGAGTTTTAGGGTGCGATGTGGCCACGATGCGTGCTTGGTAGGACAGCCAGCCGTGGGCGGCGGGAGCAGGCGGTCCCGCCGGCACTGGTTTGGCTTTGGCGACTGGAGGAAGAAGATACTGAACAAACACGACAGATGTTGAATGTCAATCCAACGGTCATGGTTGGAAGAATCGTTTGTTGACTAAGCCGACACCAAGTAGCATACTTTTTATATATAGGAAGAAAATAAAAACTGGACTCGTTCGCCTGATAACATTCCCAAAACTGTGACCGTTCGATCTTGCGTTACAACTAAAACTGTGAGGAAAATGCGTTTGTCTGCCGTCCTCCTCCCAGGGAACGCTCACCACATAAGTGACTAGCACCCTTGGTTTCCAACCGAGAGGTCTTGGGTCCGAGTCCCAAGAACTCTCAATTTTGTCCTCATTCCTTCCTCGCAAGAGAAAGAAAGAAAATCAAAGACTTGAGAAGGCGTACAGAACAAGCTAGTGTACCAGTAAAGAGACGTTGCTGAGTTTTAGAAAAAAGAGAGACGTGCTCCTGTAGCTGGTTCAAATCCAAGCCTAGACTATGACTGTATATGGTGCTATGCTACTCTGCAAGTAATGAAACTGACATATCCAACGTTCACTTCTCCTCTTCTCTACTTACTCTGCCTAGCATCAAAAGCTTTGGCTGCAAAAACCATGTCCGCTGGCTGCTCGTCCACCTGCTCTTCACCAGGCAACAACCAGATATGCGCAAAGACGCCACCCATACCATCACCTATGGGTGTCATCACACCCCCGCCGGCACACGCATCGTAGCCAGTTGCTCATCGCAACCCGTTGCCATTGGTTTTGTGCCACTGTTGCAAATCACGCAGAGTCATCCGTCACGTCTCAACCACAATCCTCAACCCTGGCCGAGTCTTCTACAAATGCTCGAATCATGGGGTAATAATATGTTTAAGTGTTGTTCTACTGCTTTTAGTTATTGATTTTTTAATAGTTTGGTTGATGATCTTCCAATTTGATTCGTGCAGAAAAGGGAAGATTCATGTGATTTGTATTTCTAGGAAGTTGCTGATGTGGGGGAATGCAACTACGCTGATTATTTGGTTAGACAAGGAATCCCAGTACCAGCAGGTTGGGGTGTTGGACAAGTAACTGAAGGAACGACAGAAGAGGAAGATGCGGAGCAGAAAGTTAAAGATGCAGTTCCTCTGATCATGGCCAAGCAACAACTGCTGAACGGCCTTGACAACAATGAGGATATGAAAGAGCTTGTGAAGATAATGGATAAAATCGATGTACTCTGTAGGATGATTGTCTCTTTATTTGTAGCGTATGTAGCACTCGTGATGTATTCAGTGGCTATGACATGAGCACTTTGTTGAAACTAGTAATGAATGAAACCTATTTAGCAGGCTGGGCATAGTGTTGTGAACATCTAATGATTTCTATTAACGGAAATGGGGGGGTATCCCCTTTTGCTCATAAATAAATAAATAGCAGAGGTCCTTTTGCTAATAAATAAATAAATTAGCAGAGGCCTTGTCGGGTCAGCTTTGTTCCCATTCCGGACGTCGAGCACATTGCAGTCCAACAACAAACTATGTCATGAAATTCAAGTTTCACAGCCAAATATGAGTACAACTAAACAACAATGTCATCATGTTTTAGTTGTCATACAATCACCAAACAAAAATCAACATACATAATAAGTGATGTTCTCACAGCAAAATACTAAACAACAAGTTCATCAGGTTTCAATTGTCATAGCAAGCACAATTTCACATAGTAGATAAAAAATGTCTTCTCATAGGCAAATACGACAAAAGCAATCTAATCATCATCGGCAGCAGCAGCGTTAACATCTTCGCCATGTGTATCAGTCTGAATCGCAATTCCCCACAGTTTCATCTTCTTCTTCATCCTCAATGTCCTTGATCGTTGGCTTCTTCTTGATCAACTCTTGTATGTCCACAACCCGGCAGGCAATCTTTTTGCCAGCGTCATTGACGTGATGGTTCTCAAAGATATTAGGAACATCTGTGGAATCTTGTACATCAGGAGCAGTGTAAGCATCATCTTGTTGTGCAACTTCATTAAATGTGTCTTCCAAGAAAAATATCTGTGTTGCTTGATTTGCCAAAATAAAGGGCTCGTTGGTCTGGTACGCCGCCTTGACATTGATGGATTTGAAATAATCATCAGCTCTAGGTTTTGCGATCCTGGAAAACACGTTATACCAACGATAACACAATAGAACCACGCACCAATGAACCTAGAAACTGGAGATATACTACAACTAAACAATGTCTGTTATGTTAGCAAACATTTCAGTTGTCTCTCTGCCATATGTATCCGTTCTCATGAAGGCACTATTTTGTGTCTTCCTGCCTTCATCGCATGCAAGGGTGTTGTAGCGCACATCTCCAACAACGCAAGATTCATATGTCTTACTCGAGTATCAGGACCCATTGCTAGTGCGTAAAGGGCATCATCAACTGCATGCCCATCCTCCCGCATCTTCTTAACCCATGGTCAAAAAGTAGACAAGCTGATCATCTAATGTAGTCAATATATTAAAAAAACTGACAATGCAATTCAAAAGCTTACATGGCTCTTGAATCATTTCGCAAATCTTGCCATAACCAGTTTGTCAATGTTTCTTGGATTTTGCGGTAGTAACTCCTTTTTGTAGATGCTGCACAACATAGTGATCGCATCAAACATCTAAATATATAAGAATGTGCTGCAAGTTTAGTAGATTACGGTGTATAAGCTGCAGTACTTAGCACTTACTTGATATAAGGCAGTATCTCAGCACAGTTATTCAACACATACCAAACCATTTTGTCCAAATCTTTAGGTTTGTCGTCTTGTCGACTCTTCCCTGTAACTCGAACAGAACAATCGAAAACATTGAGCCCGGGATTGTCTTCACCCACCTCTTTGCTAAGATGATCAGCTGTTTCAATGTATTTTGAGCAGAATGTCAACGCTTCTGTAGCAATGTAGGCCTTTGCAATGGAACCCTTGGGTCTAGCTCTATTCCTAACATAGCCCTTGAAAGTGCCTAGCTGCCTTCAACAAGGTACATCCAACCATACTGTACTGAACCTCTAAGTAGTGCCTCATCAGGTAGATGAACAACCAAATGCACCATCACATCAAAGAAGGCTAGATGATATATATTCTCAAGGTCACATAGGATAGTTGGTATCTTTTCTCTAAGACACTCCAAAGCATCTATCCTGATATTTCTACTACAGAGTTCCCTGAAGAATTGTCCCAACTCTGCAACTGCTCCGTATAAGTCGAGGCGGCCCAATCCTCTAAGGATAATAGGAAAACCCTTTGAAGTAGGACGTGGCAGTCATGAGTTTTCAACCCTTGTACCTTTTTTTTCATCTGCACTGACTCTCCTTTCAGGGTTGGAAGCAAATCCATGTGGAAATCTCACACGTGACAGGACCTCTCGGAATTCTTTTCTTTTTACCTTGTCCAAGACGCACACAGCTGGTGCCATATCCCGTGGTTTACCTTCATCTTGCACCTGCAAATCCTGTCTGATACCCAGATGTGTCAAATCTATCCTAGATTTGAAGGTATCTTTCGTCTTGCCTTCAATATTAAGAAGTGTGCCGATAATGCTGTCACATATATTTTTCTCGATGTGCATCACATCAAGATTATGCCGCAGATCCAAATCTTTCCAATACTCCAAGTATCACAAAGTGGACCTGCGGGTAAACAACAATCTCTCTTTTGCCCTGCCGCGCTTCCTTTTCCCGCTACCATTATCAGGATGGTTTCCTCGTGTAATATGCCTGACCTTCTCTAATTCCACTTGCAACTCATCGGCGTTGAGCCTCTTTGGCGCATCCCAGTTTTCATGCTTTGCGTCGAACACATATCTTCGGTATTTCGTAGGACGTGGCTTGTCCTTGGCAAGGAAACGATGATGTCCAACATAACAGATCTTGATAAGTATTGCGTATGACAGCGAATTCTTGTCACAGCGAACACATGCATTGTAACCATGTGTCGTTCGCCCTGACATAGTTCCCAAAGCCGGATAATCATGGACGCACCAAATTATAACAGCACAGAGAAAGAAATCAGCTGGTGGGCAGCTATATAGGTCTCGAGTGAGAACACCCCTCCATAGATGTTGAAGTTCCTCCACAAGAGGCTCCATGAATAAATAAAAATCCTTTCTAGGACTTTTTGGTCCTGGGATGACCAAGGCCATCATGTAGTTTGATTCTTTGGTGCAGACATTTGGAGGCATGTTGTAAGGGATAACAAGCACTGGCCACAAGCTATATGTGGTGCTCTGGTGGCCAAATGGGTTAAATCCATCTGAAGCTAAGCCAAGTCTAATGTTGCTCGGGTCAGCAGCAAACTTTTTATGTTTCTGATTGAAGCTTTTCCAGTCACTACCATAGTCACTACCATGAGATGGATGGCTCATTACATTCTGATCTCTGTACTCCTGGTTCCTAAAATGCCACAGTACATCCTCTCTTGTTTCAGCATCATGAAACAACCTCTGCAATCTTGGTATAATTGGAAAATGTCTCAGAACATTACGAGGAATCCTCTTCACAACATCGCCATATTTCCATCTTGATGATTTGCATTTTGGGCATTCACTTAAGTTGGCATAATCCTTCCGGAACAGAACACAATTATTCTTACAAACATGGATCATATCATATCCAATTCCAACTGCACGAAGGAAATTCTTCATTTTACTGTAGGTGTGTGCCAGCTCATACACATCTGGGAAAGATTTGCGGAAAGTAGCCAACATCGCATTGAATGATTTGTTGGTCATCCGCTCAGATGTCTTCACCTGAAGAAAGGTGACCATAGCTGAGAATACTGATAACTTATTTCCTGAGGTGACAACCACGTTGCATTGTTCCAACATGCGGGCCCATCATTTTTATTCTGCAAGTGAAAGTTCACGAAATGCACGAGCATTTCGTAGCATTGTTTCAATGTTGGTCAAACTCACTGGCTCCGCCACCACCACCTCCTCCTCCTCTTCCACCTGAGCATCAGGCAGATCAAGATGGTGATCTGCTGCTTCCACATAGTCAGTAACACTGACGTTCGCAGCTGCACCATGATGAACCCACCTAGTATATGTGACCGACATCCCATACAAGTGTAGATGATTTTGCACGGTTGACCGGGGTCTTGTAACTGAATTCATACAACTGCTACATGGGCAAAGCACATCTGATTTCAGACCACCGTACTCAGCTTTGATAAAGTTCATGAAGTTTTCAACCCCCTCGACATATGTAACGGAGAATCTTCGAGCTGAAGTTATCCAAGTCCGTTCCATCTGTTAGACATACAAATTAGTTCTTCTACTAGATATTGCAGGAAAATATATATGCTTTTTTATGAAGTCCAGAAAAAAATACCTAGGTCGATGTCTAAAGCTATGGCAAGATATTTGGACAAGCAGATCTAAGTAACAAAATATATGTAAAGCTAATTCAGCAAACAAATTTGAGTGCTAAATTATGGCAGGCTATTTCAGCAATCAATGAGGCCGAGCACACAACCATCGAACTATCGAAGGCCATCTCAGAAACAAAGATCGAGTATAAAACGATGCAGAGCTATTTCACCTAACAGATTGGCTAGTAGACCATGGCAGTCTACGGCACAATAAATATATGGCAGGATATTTTAGCAACTAATTGGGCTTGGCATGCCATCTCAGCTAAGCAGATTAAGTGCAGAACAGGGCAATGAAGCTTCTTAAGCAGAGCATATTGACTGTAAACTACTTCGACAAACAGTGAGATTAACGGCGTCTATCATCTAACATTCAGTGCTACACCGACATGCATGGGGCCTCAATCTAGAATGCGCGTACCATGGGAGAAACCGACCGCCGTGCGTGTCCATACGAACATCACCAGCGGTGGTGGCACTGACCGCCGTGTGTCTCCACAAGTACGTCGCCAGTGGTGGCGGCGCGACTAGAGGATGGCAGTCTATGAGAGCATACCGTGGGAGCGAGAGGATCGCCGTGTGTTCCCTCGACGAAACGCGGTGCCGATGTATTGGTGTGGCAGGGAGGGCGGCTTTGGCGGAGAGAATTGAGTGGAGGGGACGGGGGGAGGGGGTTTGGGGAATATTATTGGCTAGTTGGCCGAAGGGCGGTTGAATTTGGGATTTGGGGGAATTTTTTGGGGGGGGGTGATTTGGCACGGTGGGCGGGGGGAGTTTGGCGCATGGTCGGTTTCTCGAAGTGTAGTCCCACATGTCAGTGAAGAGGCAAGCCAAAGCGCGTTCCGTTTGCGTGAGCCATGTGCAGGACCGACCGTGTGTGGGGTGCAATGCGTCCGCGACAGGGGTTCTGTGAGTGTACCGCCTTTTTTCCTTTTCAACTTGGTGCTTCACCCCCTCAAAAAAAAACTTGGTGCTTCCCGTGATCCATTGATACTACTAATACTAGTAATCCGGTAATCCCGACTAAAACGGCGTGGCCGGGTCTTTTCCCGCGTGATATGCTGGGAGGTTGGCTTAGCTGGTTTTTTTAGGACGAGTAATGCTACACCTACGTAATCCTAGTTATGTAATTAGCGTAATGTGAAACGTGTGAGCTGTTGATTGTAGATTGGGGGGAGGGAGGGGCCCACCACCATGAAAATCAGGGGGGAGAGAGATGCAATTTACGTTAACCCTTTCGTAGGTTCATGTAGATGTAGAAAGATGTGAAATGCCCGAATGTGTAGTGGACGTACTATTGGAGTGTTTAAGATAAATTGTGTATGTAGACCCTATGTGTTTATTTATTTCGCATGTTAGCTTTGTCTCGGGTCACACCGTCTAAGTTTATACACACAAAACAAATCATCATTCCATATACTCATACAATATATCTTACTATTATTGTGAAAGTTCATATACACCGGACGAGATTAATGCAAACACGGTAGATTTTCATTACATTTTGAACTTTTATAGGACAGAACAATAAAACAAACCCGACCCTAAACCTATTCTATGGCGGCAACCGACGTCCTCCATTTGCGATCTCCATGTACGGGGGCGGGGTTCAAGACCCGTGAAGTGAAGGTGCGGTCTCCGGCTAGGAAGAGTAGAACACGGGAGACGGACCGGCCAGTTGGCACACCATGCCCTGCCGCCTCCCATGCCCTACTCATCCTCAGAGGAGTCCCCGACCTCGGCGGTGCCGGACGTTGGACGGCGGCAAGTAGGTCACGTGGCTGATGGTGCTCCCGTCGTCGGCCACCAGCGTGGCCACCGCTTGTGCGGTCGCGTCTGGCTACGCCGCTATTGCGTCGCGAGGGCGGCGACCTTGAGCTTCATCCCCGAAGACAAGCTCTCGTGCAGAGTGTTCGCGCTCGTGGTCATGGCGGATGTGGTGCTAGGTAGTAGGACAATGCGCTATGGTGTGGAGTTTAGTCGGGCGTTGCCACTTTAAGTAGCGCATTCCGGTGAGGCCAAGCGTCCGGGTGCGTCATTAAGTCGCTGGAGTTGGTTCCTCGGGCACTGAGCCTCTTAATGACGACATATAGACGGACGACATGAATGCAGGCAGCTGGCGCCGGCTGGGAACGCACCGCCTGACGGCGCGAGGGACGAGGGTTTTTGGTGTGCCAAGGTAGTCAGCTGCGGTCGTGGCAACGTTGGAGATGCCCTTTGCTCACATGCGATCCCCACTTGTCATTGAAAAAGCAAGACGACCTAGCATGGTCTTAGGTCCTGGGGATGCAGTTGGCCGCTCTACATCACTCGGCGGATGCGTCGTGGTGTGCGTGCACTTCGGCGCCCCATGCATCCTCGACGAGCCGGGTGTTGATCTGATGGTCGTGCCACAGCGCTAACGCCACCCTCGGCACACTGAAGCCGACCATGTCCAGCGATGATGAGCGTGTCGCTCACCGCGATCACGGTGTCCAGAGGCGGTGCGGGAGCTGCGCCATGTTGTTGGCCCCCACGACCCACATGAACGGTTGCCGGTGGCAAGGAGGTCGTGGGCCAGCTCCTCCATTGGACTAGTCTGCGCCACATTGTCCCGACAGGTCTGCCCCACATGTCGGTTTTCCTGTTTTCCCGGCCAAATTCAAGCGTCAGTGCTCCGTGTTGCGCATTAGGCGCAGAGTAGGTGGTTTTTGTGCCCTGGTTCAATTGTGGTACAGTACCAAGTTGTTACCCTAGCCCCAAGTGTGGTGGTTTTGGGTACGGTACCACCCTTTTCCTTTTCAACTAGTGAAGCGTAACACTTGATTAAGTACACGGATGGTGTGCAAATGTAGGCATCCGACTGTTTAAAGGAATAATTGAGGTGTGCCTAATCCGTGCCCGCATTTAGGGGTCCAACTTACCATGTTCCGGCAGTAGTAACTATACTAGTCCCTGCGTACTCCCTCTGTTTTTAATTACTCCGCATTTTAGCTTTGCTCAAAGTCAAACTTTCTAAGCTTTGACAAAGTTTATAGACAGAAATAGTAACATATACAATAACAAATCAATACCATTAGATTCATTATTGAATATACTTTCACATCATATAGATTTACTATTGTAATTGTTCATATTTTTCTATAAATTTGGTCAAATTTTATGTAGTTTGACTTCAGTCAAACCTAAAAATATGCAGAGTAAATAAAAACGGAGGGAGTATCTTACTCCATGACCAAGACGGGAGGGAAAACGAGACAACTTATTGTTTATTTGATCCTTTCATGTATAATCATCTGGCGTTGCTTATTTCTCATTCCTCTCCAACCCTCTTCTCCATCGATCATGCCGCCCTCCGGTCGAGTCCATCCTCCCGCATGCCTCATTTGAACATTCCGCCGAGTATCATTCGCATGTGGGCCTAGACCATGCTTGTATTTCCAATGTTGTAATTTGTCCGACATGCATACAAACAAACGGTTCGTTTAAAGTTTCACTTTTCCTCCACTACGTGTCGCTTCCTGTCTTAGTTTTGACATCCCATTCGGTTCATGCCCCGACACATCTTGACGATATCGATTGATGTTGAGAGATCAATTGTGTGTCGTGCAAGGAGATAAAGGTTTGGTCTGTTTCTATGATAGAAATGACCTGCGGGGGAGGGTGGGTCTGTGGGGATCAGAGGGAGTATATTATATGTTCATAAGCGAAACAAATGTATTGTACCCACCCTAGTCCTCTTTCAATCGATCTATGGACCCCGAGATGAAACCGAGAGAGAACGAGTGGGTGCATGTGTGATACCTAAGGCATATTCAAAATTTTGAACCGTTGATCATAGCATCCGCAAATCATATATAAAGGGTATTCAATGCTCGTTTCGCTTTTGAACATACAATATACTCCCTCCGATCCTTTCTAGTTTACATATAAGTTTTATGTGTAGTCAAAGTATCTCTACTTTGATCAAACTTACAGAAAAAGTATCAACATTCAACAACGCCCAATCAATATTGTTAGATTTGTACGTACTCCTAGATTTGTGTTCAAACAGAGATGGTTTCCAATTTGTTTTCAAACACGTGAATGTGCTTGTTCTCGCGCATGCTCTTCCTACTAGGATTCGGCCACATATAGCCAGTCCAATAGTAACTTTTTAAGCTTCCTGTCCAATAGTACTAGTGGAGTACTGACAACATCTGTAGTAGAGTATGCAGTGCTCATAGTACTCCTTCCTTCCATTTATATAGGGCCTAAGAGCAAGTATAATAAGGCCTAGTCAGCAGGCTATAAGACTTGCTATGTCATTAAAATCCTACTTGGAGGAGTGAGAAGAGATGGGAGAGAGTGAAGCGGGCTCTTATTCTACAGCCCGACTATAACACATAGATCAAGAAAAAATAGTATGCATGCAACTCTCTTCCAATCATATACCTTGCTCATGCAAATATTAAATGCTTAGAGCCAACCTAAGAGCCATTCTAAGAGCCAACCTATTACTTATATGGGTATTTTTTTGATTGTGCTTATATGGGTATTTTTTATGATGGCTCTAAGTGAGGTGGCATCTCTTTATAGCCAACAGTCGGCTACATTATTAACCATGCTCTAATGCGTTTTTCAAAACCGCCTTTGACTATTGACAAGATTAATAGTACATGAGATGTATAATGTAAAAATTATATCATTGGAAGCCCCTTTCACATACGAATTTGACTGTATGCTTTGTGTAAGTTTCATGTCATACATTATTACTCTAACATTTGGTCAAAGTTAGCCTTGAAAAACGCATTAGGCCCTGTATAGATGGAAGGAGGGAGTAGTAGTGGAAGTGGATCCTTTGACATAGGTATCCCTGCCTTGCCCTGCCTTTCGGTCACTAACTGGCGGGCCCCATGCTTGCTAGGCCCCGCATGTTAGTTACCCAATGGGTTCGGCCATGTCAGGGGATCCTCATCCGTAGTATACTCCCTCTGTTTTTATTTACTCCGCATAAAACGGAGGGAGTAGTAGTATAAATGACGCAGGCGGGGGAGGGGGAGGGACGTCGGTTTTCTCTCAACTGTGGTCCCACAAGCGAGCGAAAATGCAAGAAGAAGCGTGTTCCATTCGGTGAGCGACATGGAGGGTCCAGCGTGCCGGGGTGCAACGCGAACGCGACAAGACCGATGTACAGGCAAAACCGATTGACCGGTCGTCACCGAAACCACTATTCACACCAGAACCTTCGCTGCTCGGCCTACACCAGCCACCGCCCCAAAAGCACACCTCCTCTCTAGCCCATTCCCCCACCTTTCGATCCCCTAGCCCGCGTCAAGTGTCCCCTAGTTCGTCGGAAAGACATGGTGCGCTGCAAGATCATGTACTACAAGATGCTGATGCCGGAGCACCGCGCAGAAATCACATCGGCGGTCAGTGCCACAGACCTCCGTTCCCAAGCTCGCTTTTTGGCAGGCCAATCCCCGAGTTCTTTGGAGGCAAGCTCCAAGGAGGAGGAAGCCGATCCAATGTTCGTGGTGGAGGTCGCGGCGCAGAAGTCCCCTGATGTGTATGAGACTATGGACATCGACTTCATGCCGACGTCCGGGTCCCCCATGGTGCAGGCGGACCAGCGGTTCAACCTGGCGATACTAAAGGAGGACTGGGAGGCGAAGGCTCAACTCGACGCGGAGTGCGCGCATGCAGCTGCCATCGAGGCTCTCCTGCACGTGGAACCAGATGTCGTGGATGTGAACCAGGTGGCGGAGGCCATTGCCATCGAGACCCTCCTTTAGGCAGAACCGAACGTCCTGGACTTGAACCGGGCGGCGGAGGCTCAACTCAACGCGGTGTGCACGGATGCCACTGCCATCGAGGCCCTCCTGCAGGTGGAACCGGACGTCCTGGACTTGAACCGGGCAACAGAGGCTCAACTCGACGCGGAGCACGCGGATGCCGCTGCCATCGAGGCCCTCCTGCAGGCGGAACCGGACGTCCTGGACTTGAATCAGGCGGCGCTCTCGTCCGTGCAGAGCGCCCGCACGCTCCGCGTGAACGAGTAGCTGGAGGCCGAGGACAACCACGGTGCAGAGACACACGTCGGTAGCTATGGCTAGTTCGCGCTGGCAGCCAAAGACGAGGAGGTCGTCTCATTCAGCGAGTAGTGATAGTTTTTCTTTATGTTGTTGTTTTTAGGGATCTTTTCCTGTGTAAAAACATATATTTATGCAAGGCGCCTGACTTTCATCATTTGTGTCGGTCGACCATTTCAGGCGGTTGGATGAATATCCTATGTCTCCTAACCCTTCTTCCTCACCTCTTCTTCTTCCCCAACACACCACCGGACGGGCCGTACGGATCTTCCCCTACATGCAGTTGGATAAACATACTGTATGAACGAAAATTATGTGTCAGCGGTAGGATGGCTGAGTTTGGTTTGATTACATGCGGTAGCACATGTCAGTGAGGGTGCATTCCCTTGGTTGGGTTTGCGGCGTGCAGGAGCGACTGTGTGAGGGTGCGGTGCGACCTCGGCTTGGAGGAGCGACTGTGTGAGGGTGCGGTGCGACCACGACATCCGTGTGCAAGTGTACCTCCTTTTCATTTTGAAAACTTTAGGCAAGCTTGGCAAAAATGTCTGGCGAAGTATGGCAATGCAAGGCCTAGACCCAAACAGGATACAAGTACGTACTACATAGGCGTACTACTTGTGTTAAAAAAGAAAGGCGGGGTTTTCCTTTGCGGGATTGATCGATACAAATGCTTGTTTGACGTGTCAATTAATGCATATTTTTTCTCCAACGCCCAAATAGCTAACCATCTCACTCCTCATCGCTTGATTAATGCAGCGCCATGCAAACCAACCTTCTCACTTCCGCATGCATGCAAGGGTATATTAATATCCTTGGTTGCTAGTATGAGGCAAACCCCGTCAATTTTGCCTCGATTCGTGTTAGTGGCCTTTTGCAAATTGTAATTTTGATATACTGGCCTTGTATACAATAAAATGTAGCTAGTAACTGTTTGACTTCCTTCCCCATTGCGGCGACGTCGACGATATCTCGAACGTTGTGGTTTGGCGAAGTGTGTTCGACGGAGAACACCATTGAGGGAGACCACGGTAAGTTGTTTGCAAGTGCCGCCTGCAAGCCAAGACAACCCCCTTATTTGCATCCAGGAAGTCTGTTGAACCAAAGGAGGCGTAAATGTACTAGTACTACACAATAGCGTCGTCCGTCCTGCTTAGTGCAGTGAGGTGGTTTCTCGAAGAAGACGATGGAGAAGTGGAGTCAGCGAAGAGTGAAATGATGGTAGCTTCATCCGTGCTTTGTGATTTGACGCCTCACTACTTTGTGATTTTTGATATAAGGGACAGGGGAGTAGACTTTGTGCTCTATACTATACATGCATCCAAGCACAGGAGAAAGAGGAGAGACGTTGCATTTTTCTATTCCTTCAATCAATCAATTAGGGAGCTTCGGTTCCATCTTTTTGGCTTTGGCAGCACCGTCCACAATGGTTCCCATCGATGCCAAAAGCTATTTTCACATTTGGCTACACATTGTGGATGCCCTTAACTGTACCACTTGGTTTTGCTCCTGTGTGCTATCTATACAAATCTCAATTATATTGATCTAAAAAATTATAGTGTCAAAATTAGTAAAAAGGAGGTGATTTTGCCGCGTGGATGGCGCGGGAGGTTTCTTATTTTTAGAGGATGTTGGCCTGGCAGTTTGCTAACATGCGGTCCCATGTGTTAGTGCTTTACCAAGACGATCTGCATCCCACATGTGGCAGAACAACGACAGAAGCAACACGTGGTTAACTTGAAGAAGATGAGGGAGAAGCGGATTTAGCAACGAGTGAAATGATGGTTGCTTCGTCCCTCCAACTTCTTTTTTAGCATTATTACTTCGTCCCTCCAACTTAACTGCGAGAAAGGTGCAGATTTGTGATTTGACGCCTCATTGCTCATTACTACGGCGGCACCATGACTGGGGTGCTTCACCCCTGCTACTCTACACTGTATTTCGGTATGGCACGTGGACCCGATAGCTTGATGTCCCACAAGTCAGTGAAAGGAACTAGAACATTTATGAAAGCGAGCGCTCCACTCTTACGACGGAGGAGTACACGACACAGTGGCCCAATGAACTTTTACTTGTACTGTAGTACTACTATAGTTTTGCTATTTCGCACGATCCATCGATACAAACCCGAATAAACAGGAAAGGACGGGATTTTTCCCGTGCGGTAGGTGATACTGGCCATACATTTCAAAGGCAATTTTAATGTATGCAAACTGAATAATTAAGTAACAATATGAGATCTAGTAAAACTAAAAACACATATGATTTATTGTGTTAGAGTGTAGTAGTAGTGTTGTATTGCATAGTTGTTAGATATAACATGCAAGAACGTGTAGAGATGTAGTTTTGGAGGGCCTATAGAGAGAAAAGCGTAATATGGTCACCGGAGTTCATAATACGCTCATTATGGTCACTATATAAGTTTTGCGGTGATTATACGGTCACTTGCTCACTGTTCAGCATCAAATTGCACTCTCTTGACCGGCCAAATAGTCTGCGTGGCACTATGTTGACTAGTTAAATTGACCATGTTCCTTGTGGGTCCCACCTGTTAGTTCGCATAGGAAAAAGGTTAGATAAAGATAAATTTATGCAGGCGCGACAAGACTCCAACCCATGCGCGGGAACCACCTGGTTGTGTATGTGTCTGTCGGGGCCTGATGTGTGTGCATGCACGTGTAGGTTGAGTGCGTGAGCATGAGAGTGTGTTGGTCATGAGGTGTGTGCATGCATGCATGCGTGTGTGCGTGTGAGTATTGCGTGCGTGCGTGGCTGCGTGTGTACGTGTGAGTGTTGCGTGCGTGCATGGCTGCATGTGTTCATGTGAGTGTTGCGTGCATGCAGTTCGTGTGCATGCGTGCGTTTGTGTATAATCACCAAAACAGCTCCCCTGTGATAAAACAGATGGCTCAGCACACCAATACAAGGCCACCTTGTCTGCTGTGCCCGCGGTCATGACTTCGAACCACCGTCCAATATTTTTTATCATTTGTTTTCATTCTTACTAGCCAGATGCCCGTGCGTTGCACGTAACATCAAGATGCATTTGTATGAGTATTTTATCTTGTGAGAGAAAAGGATGAATGAGGGAAGGCCTTATTTGCAAATGTGGAGAGGTGTGTGGGTACCTTTTTGCAAAATTGTCATAGTTTCCTTCCTATCCGTCAGATATAAATCAGACGGCCTATATTGCAGGATGGCGGGCACACCATCATCACCAACTCTGTTTTTATAAGAGGTAGAGTAGATACACGCCGACAGGTGGGCCCAATAGTAGTGAGATAATGTGATGCAACACTAGAGGTGACACGTGGAGCGTTTAACTGGTCAACTAGTCGTGTCTTGATCAAATACAGAGCTGTACGGTGAGCCCGTGACTGTATAATAACCACAAAACATAAATGGTGACCATAATGAGTGGATTCTGTTGTCCAATGTACGTATCGTGCTTTCACTTCAAATACAATGATCACCACTATATATATCACAAGAGAAAGATGAAACATGCGTGAATGTGCTGGGGGCGTACTTTTAGAGGACCTAGAGATAGTTTGTGTGTGTACATGAAAGGGGCGTAGAGGGGGTGTATGCGATGGAGAGAAAGATGCTCTTTGTTTCTATTTATTATGCCTAACTTTATATATAGTATAAAAATATAAAAATTCACAGTGCAGAATAAATATCATTGTGGGCACCATGCAATGCAAATTAACGTTCATACTCCTCCATATAACTTTGTAATGTTGTATATATGTAGAAATTCTAAAATAATTTTTTGGCCACACTTTATTCAAAAGGAATGTTGTATGTGAAATAAACGTGAAGAGATGGCTTTTTAGATCAATGGGGTACATGATGTAACATGTGTGAATGTGTAGTTGATGTATTTGGCAGGGCCTAGAGAGGTATGTGTGTGTACTACATATTGGAGAGAGCCATGGATAGAGGGGTCAGCGAGGGGGGGGGGGGGGGAGAGATAGCACGAGAAATGAGAGAGGTCTAGAGAGAGAGACAAATATGATGTCACGGCGAGAGATGCCCTTGAGTGTGTATATGCAAGGGGGAGGGGGATAGAGGCACGAGGAGATTTTTTTTGTGTGGTGTCTGTGTTGGTATGTGTGGGTGTGATAAGATAACGAGACCTGGGGGCAGAGGGTGTGTCACCGTGTGAGGTCCGGTGGGCCGAGGTGAGGCCCTTGGTTCAGTTCCGTCCTATGCCACATTGGTCGGCACATGACGCATTTAGGGAGACCCATGGAGGACTAGTCGTACAAGACAAAGATAGCCGAGTCGTGAAGGACTCTGTGTCCACTGACAAAGCCGGCTAGGATTTGTAACCCTAGGTCCTCGGACTAAGGTAACCCCTTATCTCTGATATTACTATTCATCCAACCTAACTTTAAGGGGCATCCTACAAAATGCTCTGCTAGAATCATACTCGTCGATTAGGAAAAGAGGTGGAGACAATGCGTGAGAGACATGCCTAAAGATAATGTGCGTACAGGAGACACATAGGCAGGTCTATATATATATAGAAAAGGTCGATGGGGATTGTGCGTGTGTATGCTTGTGAGAGGAAGAGTTATTGTGATAAAGGTTAGTGAAAACAGTCGTAAATGGCTATGAGAGGGAGGGAGGGTTATACCGAGAGCATGTCTATGAGAAAGATACCTCGGGAGAGAGTGTGTGAGCATGTGTGAGTGACCACCGATGGAGAGTGAAACTACACATAAAAGGCTGATGTACAGATTGATTAAAAATATAAATTATATCCAAATATTAGGATGGGATCATGATATTTGCAATTTGCGTAAGGAATGGTCATTGATCTATCAGACATCTATATTCTATCGAATTTGAGCATGTCTATGTTATTATTCAACATAATTGATCCACATAGTTAGTATTTTGAACTCCAGACAATGTATCGCTTTAGCAATCGAATATAAACATGAGTATAGTTCATGTTGTGTGTGTAAAGCACATTATACATACAAAAGTTACACAATGAACATTATAAATAGCTAGCTATGAACTAGCATACATTTGAATTCAACTTAAGGTGGTTTAAAAAATACGAATTCAGCATGAAGTCCATTCAATTATTTGAATTTGATATCATGGCATTTGTAAATCATACCTAAATTATGGGGCACAAATCTTTGCTCTGCTTTTGTACATAATAGCATATATAGTCGTGTACAAAATAGATTCAAATATACCTCCTCCATTCCAAAATAATCGTAGTTATAGGATTTTCAAGTGTCAACATTTCAAAAAGAAGCGCATAATTTAATGAGGTTTTCAAACATACAAGGTCAAATTTAATGTTGTCTATCTAGGTCAATCCTCAAAGTTCAAGAGTACTCTAAACGTGAATGCTTCTATTTCAAAATTTCGAACAAAGCGCCAAAAGAGCCTCTACTCACCCGAAACCGCGTGAGACCAATGTTTGGTAGAAGGAAATTACTTTTCTAACTCCGACCCGTGAAACCTACCGGCCCGACGTCCAAAGGTCTAAACAGGGGTAGGTTCGTAGGTTCATCTAGACGCCATGCAACGGCCTCCGAAAAACATTCATACACAATGGCCGCCTAAGCACACACGTGCGTAGACGAAATTGTTCCTGCCCACTGTTTGGGACACCTGGGATTACCATCCTACCCCCGACCCGCAGTAGGTCCTAAATTTAAGAGGGGGGCAAAGTTTGTAGTTTCCCCAAATTTCAAACAAGCGCGTCCCATATGTTCACAAAAACCAAAACAAGCGCGTGCTAGACCAAAACATGGTTCTCCCTTAGCTCCCCTGCCCCGCCCCCTGTTCGATTCCCCATTCGTACTCCGTGGGCGCCAAAACTACCTCTCCACCAGCCACGAAACCCCGACGTCCTCCGTCCGCCACCCCATCCCACCCATCAACCACCGCCCTCCTCCATCATGCCAGAGCCGATACCCTGATGTCGTCATCCACCGCAACCGCAACGCCCTCCACGGCTAGTAGTTGAAGTCGAGGGCAAGCTGTCTGTACCCGAGCCACTTCAACCACGCCGTCCTGCCCTCACCGCTGCCACTCCAACTTCTCCACCGTCCACCACACTAGAGCTATTCCCGCTACACCGTCCTTCGCCATCTCGGATCTACTTCCCCTTCGCCGATAGACAACCATAGTAACATAGTCAACAATTTTGCCATGGGTTCGTCCAAGGCTCGACCCTCCTCCAAAACATCGGTTCCCCAGGTAAAAACAAGAAAATCGCCGTGACATCCGAAGGACCCAGCACTGGCAACCGGAAATGATACTCCTCTTCCGTTATTCATGCAAATCTTACGTGTTTGCTTGCACGGTATTCATCCCGCAGAAGACACTAGTTGATCGCTTCTTCTTGATACTAGATTTTCCTAGTAACTCGTGATGGACAAGGTTTATCCGCATATACTATTTCCTAGTACCAAGTGCCAATTGTTGTTTTTTTTCCATGTTTTTTACATCACAAAAAATCAATACTAAATGGAGTCCAAATGCCATGAAATTTTACGAAGATTTTTTATGGACCAGAAGACACATAATGGGCCCTGGCTGCGCCTGGGGGGTGCTCCGAGGAGAGCACAACCCACCAGGGCAGCCAGGAGGCCCAGGCGCGCCCTGGTGGGTTGTGCCCACCTCGGGCGTCCCCCGGACCACCTCTTTGCTCAATAAATACCCCAATATTCCCAAAACCCTAGGGGAGTCGACGAAATATTCATCCAGCCGCCGTAGAGTCCAGAACCACCAGATCCAATCTAGACACCATCTCGGATGGGGTTCACCACCTCCATTGGTGCCTCTCCAATGATGCGTGAGTAGTTCTTTGTAGACCTTTGGGTCCGTAGTTAGTAGCTAGATGGCTTCCTCTCTCTCTCTCTGAATTCTCAATACAATGATCTCTTGGAGATCCATATGATGTAACTCTTTTGTGATGTATTTGTTGGGATCAATGAACTTTGAGTTTATGATCAGATCTATCTTTTCATATCCATGAAAGTATTTGAGTTTCTTTGATCTCTTATAGCCTCGCACTTCTTCTCCGATATTTGGGTTTTGTTTAGCCAACTTGATCTATTTATCTTGCAATGGGAAGAGGTGCTTTGTAGTGGGTTCAATCTTACGGTGCTTGATGCCAGTGACAGAAGGGGAACCGACACGTATGTATCATTGCTACTAAGGATAAAACGATGGGGTCTATCTCTACATATATAGATCTTGTCTACATCATGTCATCGTTCTTATTGCATTAGTCCGTTTCTCCATGAACTTAATACACTAGATGCATGCTGGATAGCGGTTGATGTGTGGAGTAATAGTAGTACATGCAGGCAGGAGTCGGTCTAGTAATCTTGGACGTGATGCCTATGTAGCATTGCCTGGATATCATCATGATTATTTGAGGTTTTGTCAATTTCCCAACAGTAATTTATTCACCCACCGTTTGCTATTTTTCTCGAGAGAAGCCACTAGTGAAACCTACGGCCTCCGGGTCTCTTTCTCATATTATTTTCCTTTGCGATCTATTTTCCTTTGCTTTTATTTTCAGATCTACTAAACCAAAAATACAAAAATACCTTGGTGCAATTTATTTTATTTGGCGTTCGATCTATCAATCTACTACAATTTATCTCACGCGCGTTGGACTATCTCGAGGCGCCGTACTCGGACGGGATTGACAACCCCTTTAACACGCCGGGTTGCAAGGATTTGTTATCTGTGTGCAGGTGTTGTTTACGTTGTGTTGCTTGGTTCTCCTACTGGTTCGATAACCTTGTTTTCATATATGAGGGAAATACCTACCGCCGATGTGCTGCATCATCCTTTCATCTTTGGGGAAATACCGACATTGCTTCAAGCGACATCAATGGCTTATGCTTAGTTTACACAAACAATTATGAATATGCCGGGCTGTCCTGTTTTTCGTACATATTCCATCCTAGTATCATGTGTTTGCCTTACATCAAAGTAGTGACACTACTAGGAAAAGGCCTAGTAATGGCGCACCAGTTTTGCCTACTAATGGCGCATCACTGGTACGCCATTAGTATCACGCCACTAGTATTTATTACTAATGGCGCACCACTGGTGCGCCATTAGTATCTGGTATACTAATGGCGCACCATGCAGTGCGCCATTAGTATATAACACCATGCGCCATTAGTATGCCTCCCAGGGGCCATATTTAACCATGTGCTTTGGCACACTAATGGCGCACTGCGGATGGATGCGCCATTAGTATACTTGGCATACTAATGGCGCACTGTTTGGTGATGCGCCATTAGTATACTTTGGCATACTAATGGCGCACTCTGTAGTGATGCGCCATTAGTATGAATATTAGTTTTTTTACTTTTCTGATTTTTGCACAGGTTACAAAATATATTATTTGACAGAATATAGACAGTAGCACACAGCAACAGCAGATTCATCGAATACAATAGAAGATTAGTCTCTGAATACAATTCATCATATTAGTCTCCGAATTCAAAAGACCGAACAGAGATAAAACATTACAAGTCTCGAGACCGCGAGTATCGAGTTTGTCTTCATATTACAAGTCGATATCGATCATCTAAACTACCATCACATAGAAGAGAGTTGCGGTCATCACGATGAGCATCATCGCGATGAAACTGGTCTTCATCCGGTTCCTCCAACGCTCCCTCCTCTCTCCCGCTAGATAGCGGGCGTATCTAGATTCCGCCTCTGCCCAAGTGGTGTACCCTTTGTAACTGTTACCGCTGAAACGATGAACCTGTCTCCGACACTCCTCCCAGTCGTCGTAGACACCGGGAACCTTACCCTTGTACATGACATACGACGGCATCTCTATGCACAAGCCAAACAACAGACAATACATACATAAGCAATATATAAGTATGCAACAAAAGGATCGGAAGAGAAAAGCAAGACATTAATAGCACGATTCATGGTCCTACTAATAAATAGCATCGATTACATCTAAGTTGAACGACTATCCAAACCAAAGAGACATACAATTCATTAAAGTTTAATTACAACATGAGCCAATCAATGTTTCAGAACTACACATCACTACTTTCGACTCGACTCATGGACAGGAGCGTGGATGAAGCCGCCGTCTGTCGTGATGGTCATGAAATCGCGGGCGTTGTCAGCCTGCATTTGTAGCATTCCGTCTATCTCAATGTTGGACGGTTGATATCTGAGGAAGAACTGCCCCGAGGTATGAAGGACATCTTGATGGATGATGTTCGCAAACTCCGACTGGATGCGAAAGAATTCTTGTCTGATGTCCGCGTCCTGGATTCCGACAAGCTCGCGGCCCAATCTTTGAGATTATTTGGTAGCAGAAGGTGATGATGGTCCCTTACGATCGCCCGCATGTGATGGAGGGCGTAGTAGGCATCCTTCTGACCGCCAGGCGGCTGCTTGACGCAGCAGAACGTCGTATTGTGGGTGAACACGTGCTTGCCGTACTTACGAACTGCCCTGGTGAAGGTGCCTCCAGATTTGGCGCAGCCGGGGAGAACATCATCAAGAACTTTCTTGACATTTGTGTAGTCTATCTTGGAGTTACAGTTCGGGTCGAAATACGTGGCCATGGAATATTTCAGGCTTAGGAGGATGAGTGTGCAATGTGTGTCACTGCACAGAACACGGAATGTTAGAAAAAAAGAACGATCGAAATCTAAGAAATCATATGTTACGGGGCGGTTAAGGGATGACTTACTCGGGAAAGTAAGCCACAAGGAAGTTATCCTTATCTGGGTTTGCCAGAATGATGTCTTCGAGGTGTGAACTCGCGACTTTGCGGTCCCCAGCGCTGCTCAAGAGCTTGGCACGCATGTAGAAGGGGTCGTCGATCATGATGTCCGAGGTCTTGTCTCTAATGATCCGCATCTCCATACTCAGCGAAAACAGCCGAACGTAGGTGTAGTGCAGCGGATGAAGGTTAAACATAGCAAAGATGTCATCAAACCGCAGGACGATCGTACCCCTGATGTCGCCATCCACAAAGCCCTTGTCCTCTGGCACCTTGGCCACGAAAACCGGGTATGCCACATCATTCTCTCTGAGACGCCTCTTCTCCAAAGAAAGAACACTGTCGTGCAGACTCCGCATAGCACCGGTTGCAGCATTGAGCATATTTGTCGGTAGCATTGCCCTACCCGCCACATGCACCCTCCTCGAGATATCCTTAGGTGAAGGTGGCCCGTCCTGACCACGGATCATATTCGGTGCCGGCTGGCTCGCACCGGCGGCCTTTTTAGTCGGCCGTTTCCGGACCTTCTTCTTGATCTGCTGTAATGGGACCGAGTTCTGCTCACAGACCGCCTTCTTGAGCGTGTTGGGGCTGATAATATTTGGCACCTCCGCTATCTGAGGCTCGGTGAAGGTGGCAGCTGGAGGCGTCTCCTGAGAACTGAACGCCAGACGACGCCTGTTGCAATTGGGTTTCTCCGCCGTACCAGCTAGATCACGGTCGTCTTGTTTGGGTTCTTGAGAAGGAGGCCCGCAGAACTCGTCACCGTACCCATGTTCGGCAAAGTACTTATCGACGTTGGTAAATGTACCATCGTCGTTGTCGTCGTCGTCGTCTGGATCCTGTGCCATAGGGATGTCCGGCATGTCCGGTAGCGTTGCGGCATTCTTGCCATGGCTTGGCGCCGGCACGACTGGCGGTCTTGTCTGTGGGGTGGTGTCCCCCGCCCCCAAACTAATCTAGCTCTTCGGCCAAAGCAGGGGCCAGCTTACGCAGCGCTGAGGGTGGCATCGAATCGGAGGTAACAGCTCATCGCAGCCTGGCAGCACCCGAACCACTTCAACCCTATACATTGTGGGTGGCATCGGATTACCGTGGAACACGGGGTTGCCCGGTTGAATGATTCTGCCCTTGCCGACATCGACCAACTCGCCGCCCACGAAGTGCAGGAGAGTGCAAGGAACGTTGGCGGCGCCCTACGAAAACATGTAGGGCGTCAGGGATGCCCAGTCAAAGGCAAGGAGATGAAGTCCTCGGCCGAGAGGCTTAGTTACCGTGATGCCGTCGAGCTCGGCTAATGTCGAGGCACCGCCAACGGCGGGCGTGCAACTGACGGAGGGGCCGCTTGCTGGCGAGGTGCCGGCCGGCGTACACCCGGGTGCATTAAGCTCCAATGCCGGCGTCGGAGACACCAATACCGCCGCCGCCGGAGACACCAATGGCGCCGCCGCCGTAGACACCAATACCGCCGCCGCCGGAGACAACAATGGCACCGCCTGCGCGTTGTGTGAGTTGCTGGCCGTGAAGCTGGGAATCGGGGGCGGCCCCTGTTGGCCACCCGCAATCCACGTCCTTATCCCATGAATCAAGGTAGGCATAATGTCGGTAAGCGTCGATCCCAGTTGTTGTTGCACTTGCTCTTGGACCATCTCCGGAATCCATGCCACTTGTGCCTTGAGTGCTTCAACCTCGTGCGACTGGCTTTCCGAGCTGGTATTTTTCTCCTTTCGCCCACCAGCGCCATAGTATGATGACCATTTTGTGGACAAGCCTTTGCCGGCCACACGACCAGCTGACGTCGGCTTATTGAGCTTATCCCCGTTTTTCATTACGTTCAATGCCCTATTCAAAGGGGTGTCAAAAGGGGAGCTCTGAGACAACCCCGCGCTACTGCTTTCTTTGTCCTGCGGAAGGAACGTGAACCATTTAGAAATATTGGGGATTAATTAGAATGCAACCATATGGAGCTAATTATGCGGGGGTGTATTCCTTACCAGAACAAGCTCAAGCTTCTTGGTCTTCGGATCCGTAGTAAGCTCCTTTGTTACCGGGTCGTCCTTGTACCGGGCCCTGAGAAAGTTCCTGGTCTGCTTGTCACTGTATTTCTCGAAGCGGGGTGGTAGGCCTTGCTCGACACGCTCCGCGTCCTCCTTGTCCCATACAGGCTCCGCCACCCTGTAACCACCGGGACCGAGTTGGTGGACCCCTATGTTCAACTGCCGCATTTCTTTCCCCCACTTACTTGATTCAGAGGTTGCGGGGCTCTCGCACTTGATCTTGAACTCCTTGTAGTCATCTTCGCTCATCAAAGGATATTTCGCCTTGATCTTCTCATAACTATCACCTTTGTAAATCATTGCCTTCACCGTGCTTTTCCAAGTAGACAGGGCCGTGCTCATCATCGTGAGGGCGGCACCGCTCACTTTATTACCCAAGAGGCATGTGTTTGCGAACTCAGCGGGGAACTTGTATCGTTCGTGCAGCTTCGTGAAGAGGAGGCTGCGCAAATTCCCTCGGTCCTTATGCCTTAGGTTCTCGGTGTTGATCGAGGTGGTGCTCCGGAGAATGCACCCGAGCTGAATCGAGTACCCCTTGACTACGTGTTTGGGCGCCGTCGGATGCCCGTCAGAGTTCACTTCAGTAAGTTCCTCCCTGATGGTGTTGAGCACGTTCGGGCGCCGGTCCTTCCGTTGCCTCTTTGGTTGGCTGCCATCTGTGCGTGCGCCGCCATCATCAGTGGTGGCATCCGCGGCGCCATCATCAGTGGTGTCATCCCCGACGCCACTAGGGGTTGTGTAGTCAGGATCGGTGTCTTCCACGGTGTCCTCATAGCGGTGAGGTTCTTCCTCCAACTCCTGGGACAGCTCCCAGAATTGCTTGCCGCCCAAACCGCCGGCCTCATCGTTGTGGGCCATGTTTCGCTCTAAATAGGAAAAAAGTTTGGTCAAAAAGTTGGTTATTGTCAAGGAACAAGATCATGGTCTCATCATTTAGGGTTTGTCGACACCGAGGCATCCTAAAAGCTAAGCTTTTATCATTTAGGGTTTGTCGACGCCGAGGCACCCTAAAAGCCTAAGCGTACATCATTTAGGTTCTCATCGACACCGAGGCACCCTAAAAGCCAAGGTTTCATCATTTAGGGTTTGTCGACGCCGAGGCACCCTAAATGCTAAGTTTTCATCATTTAGGGTTTATCGATGCCGAGGCACCCTAGGTTGGGCCTAATCACTTGGTACTAATCAGTTGGCTCTATTGCCACCTATGTTGGGTTTATCATCTAGGGTTTATTGATGCTGAGGAGAATTTCTAAGTTGGGCCTAATCACTTGGCTCTATTGCCACCTATGGTTTAATGTAGCAAGAATAAAGGGGTAGTTGATCCTACTTAATTAAGTACTAAGATACCCCGGCCCATGCATTAGTAGCAAGTACCTCATATGTCCGATTTTTAGCAAAGTCATGCTAAAATTCACGGAAAATTTCAGCATGACCTTTGCTGAAAATAGGACATATGGAGTACCCGAATTTGCCGGAACGGAAGTTAATCGACATTCCGACAAACTCAAGGGCCTCTCGGGGTACCTGCAAAATCATCACGACACGAAGGGCCTCTCAAGGGCCTCAAGCAGCGGCGGCGTCTCCCAGGACCCCATTTTTTTTGCTAAATTTCTTTGAGCAACAACCAGAGCAGAAAATTCAGCATATTTCTATACAATTTTTTTGGTATATATATATATATATATCAGGTTTTGGCTACATTTGCAAATGCATTCCATGTACTGCAACCCTCGAGAATTCCTAGCATGAGGTTTGTCCATCACTTTTGGCTCACTTATTAATCTACTCATCCTATGTCAATATCCACATGCTATGTCATCTGATGTTCCTGAATCATTGTAGTTTAGGCACCATACAAGATTGTTAGTTCAATGTGCTTTATATCCTAGTTATACTACTGCAGGAAAGGAGGATCATCATACACATATATATGTATAGCAATTGACAGGAGCTTCATCATTTTTAGTAACAACAATACATATATAGCAATTGGAAGCAAACAGATGTACACATAAGATAGAAATGTAGTGCTGAAAGTTTAATGCTTACAAAAGACTTGCTGAAATAGTGAAAAATATGGAGTCACCAAGCTGGCTAAGAAACTCCCAAAGTCCACTAGCAAATCCAAGATCTAATCCTGTTACACACATCATAACAATTTAAGATAATTAGGATAAGGATAGTAGGAAATGAAAAAGAAAGAGCTCAAAAAACAATCACAACAGAAAAATAATAAAAACCTAGTCCTAGAAGAAAATAAATCCTAAAAGAAAAGAAATCCTAAAATCTAGAGCAAGTCCTAGTAGTAGTAGTCCAACTAGATGGCCACCACTACTACTCCTATGGCCATGGCACAGCACACGGCCATGGCCATGGCAACTAGAAATCCTACACAAAGCACACAAAGCACACAGCACATGGCCATGGCAACTAAAATCTGGAGCAAGTCCTAGCAGTAGTAGTCCAACTAGAAATCCTACACAAAGCACACGGCCATGACCATGGCCATGACCGCCAGTAGCTGCAGTGCTAGAAACATTAGCAAGCAGCGGCCGCGGTGCAGCTAGCAACAGGCGGCGGCAATAGAGCAGCAGCGGTGACGGGCGCAGGTGACTGCAGGAGGACGCGGGCGAAGCGGCCAGAGGGCGCGGGGGCGGAGCGAGCTCGGGTCAGGCGGATAGCAGCGTCTACGGTGATGGATCCACGCGAAGGAAGAAGGGGATCGACGGATGGGCTCACAGGGGGGGGGGGCGTAGGCGAACTCAGCGAGGTCGGGGGCGGTCGAGGCGGCGCGGATCGAGGCGAAATCGACGACGGCAGAAGGAAGAAGACGATCTCGATCCTGTCGTTCGGCGGTGCCCTGGCTCGATCTGGACTTGTAGACGACGTGGAAGATGACGGAGAAGCCGGGGGACACACTATCTTGGCGTGGGGACGACGGTGGCCGTGACAATGACGACGGCGAGCGCGGTCATCGCACGAGCTCTCGCGCTCGAGTACGAGCCGAGGAGGAGGCGGCTCGATGGGGAAAGAGGGGGAATCGGGCGAGGGGTGGTCTCTCTGGAGGCGGCGGGGGTGTGGAGTCCGGCGAGGGTCGGGGCGGCGGGGGTGGTGGCGCGGGGGCGCGGGGGCAGAGGGGGTGGAGTCCGATGAGGGTCGGGGCGGCGGCGTTGTGGGTCGGGGCAGCGCGCGGGTGGATCTGGTGGCGAGGGAGAGAGGGTCGAAGGGGATCTGGCGAGGGAGAGGGAGGATAGCTAGGGGGAAGCTTACTAATGGCGCACCACACCTCGGTGCGCCATTAGAAATCATTTTTTTAGATAGCAATGGCGCACCCCGCAGCAGTGCGCCATTAGAAATCTTTTTTAGATAGCAATGGCGCACCCCGCAGCGATGCACCATTAGAATGTTTTTTTATTACAGTTCGAGCACAGGTTATATTGCACCTAACCCAATCCACATCAGAACCCGCCCACTAGCCCGACTGGTCAGCACACAACACACACACCAGGAGGTCCTAGGTTCGATTCCCAGGCTCCGCAATTTTTTTTTTGCATTTTAAATGCTGTTTGATATTTATTTGTGTTTAAATATGTTAAAACTTGTTTAAATCATAACAGTAATATTTTTTATAAAAACAGTAATAATTTTTTTAAAAATATGTTCAAATTTGTTACTTGAAAATATCATCGGCGGCGGCGGTGGAGCGGGGGAGGGTGCGGGGGTGCCCGTTGGCGGCGGTGGAGCGGGGGAGGGTGCGGGGTGCCGGGTGCTCGTCGGCGGCGGTGGAGGGGGATCGAGATCGAGTGTCCTCATGAATTCAAAAAGTGCCCGTGAAATTTAAAAATATTCATGATATCAAAAAGTGCCCATGAAATACAATCGAGAAATGAAGACTACGATTTAAATACAATCGATCTTAGCTAGCTATCTGTTCACAATCTTCTTGCCCTTATTTTTCGCAAATGGAGTTCTTCTGTGGAACGGACGTCCTTTAGGTAGGGTGGTACTGCTTCTTCTTGTGGTGTGTGCTGCTACTTCATCGTCGTCGTCATGTTCGATCTTCGGGTCTCCGTACTTGTCGAAGTCTTGCTCATTGGCTACTCCATCCATTCCGATGATCTTGCTTTTGCCTCTCCTCACGACAACACGACTGAGCTTTGACGGGTCAGTAATGAAGAAGCATTGGTCCACTTGGGAAGCCAGTACCCATGGCTCATTTTTCGCGGTGACGTTTGCGCCCGCGGTCTTGGATTTGGCTTCGGGTATAACCATGGTGGTGAAATACCGGTCTTCTTTTAGGACGCTCTTGGCCCATCTGACACGGAACATCGGGGCCTTCTCTCCAGCGTAGCTCAGCTCCCAGATCTCCTTGATCCTTCCGTAGTATCTGTCCTTGTCGTTATCGGTGTAGGATTCCATCGTTACCCTGATAACCATCGCTCTTCATGTCCTTGTTCTCGGTGTAGAATGTGTAGCCGTTGATATTGTACGCCTCATAGGTCATCAGGTTGTGCTCAGCGCCCTGTGACAAGGCAAATATGAGTTGTTCTTCTGCGGAAGAATCCTCATGTAAAGGGTACGACAAAAGCTTCTGCTTGAACCAACGCGTGAAACATGAGTTGTGCTCTTTGATTATATCTCCGTCCGTCCTCTGTTGGCCTCGGTCATTGTACGTCTTCTCAATAAAGGTTTTGTGCTCTACCACCCAAGGATCGACCACGTCTATGTGTTGTAGCACGACTAGGTTTGCTCTTTCAAAGTCGGCGAGTCGACCCTCGAAGTCGACATGCATTTCGCGGCGACCCTCACGGTGACCCCATCCAGCGAGCCTGCCGAGGTGCCTGTTGACGGGCAGACCAACGGGGTTCTCGATGCCTAGATAATTTGTGTAGTAGGAGATGCACTCTTCGGTCAGAAAGCCCCTGGCTATACTTCCCTCTGGACGTGACATGTTGCAAACGTATCCTTTGATGACACCATTCATCCTTTCGAACGGCATCATGCTGTGCAGGAACGTCGGCCCGAGTTGGATGATATCCTCCATGATATGGACCAGCAGATGCACCATAACGTCGAAGAATGCGGGCGGGAAGTACATCTCAAGCTCGCATAGTATCACCACGATCTCTTCCTGTAGCCTTCTGAGTTGCCTCACGCCAATCGACTTCCGAGAGATGACGTCGAAAATGTTGCATAGGCCAAATAGCGTTTCACGGACATGCGCGTCCATGATCCCACGGATTGCAACTGGAAGTATCCGCGTCATCAGCACATGACAGTCGTGAGACTTCATCCCGCTGAACTTCTGCTTCGCTGGGTCTAGGTATCTGCTTATCTTCCCCGCGTAACCGTAAGGAAGTTTTACTCCTACGAGGCAGGTGAAAAATTGCTCGATCTCCTCCTGACTTAGAGTGAAGCACGCGGGAGGGTAGTCACTTCCGGTCTTCTTGGCCTTTTTGCCTTTGCGATGAGTTTCTATGTCCTGCTTCGCCTCATCATCATCATCATCATCATCATCATCATCATGATTAGCATGAAGCTCCCGCCTGATGCCCATTGATTTCAAGTCTGCCCTTGCTTTCGGCCCATCTTTGGTCCTCTCTGGCATGTTGAGCAGGGTACCAAGCAGACTCTCACACACGTTCTTCGTGATATGCATGGCATCAAGGCTGTGAGGCACACGGTGGATCTTCCAGTACGGCAAGTCCCAGAAAACAGACCTTGTTTTCCATACCTTCAGCAGCGGCTCTGGCGCCTTTCGCTTCTTTCCCGGCTCTGGCGCCTTTTGCTTCTTTCCCGGAAGTGGGCAATCTTTCCAATTTTTCAACAGCTCATCTATTTCCTCGCCGCTCCTCGTACACGGGCGTTTTCGGGGTTCGGTTTCACCATCGAACAGATCCTTGTGTTTCCTCCATGGGTCATCGTCGTGAAGCCACCTTCGATGTCCCATGAACACGGTTTTCGAAGACCCGGGATCTCTATCTAGCTGGCGATACGTTGTGTCATCCATGCACCTTACGCATCCAGAAAATTCGTGGACTACCTGCCCCGCGAGATATCCGTAACCGAGATAGTCGTGCACCATCGTGAGCAGTGCGGCTCCCATAGGGAAATATTCTTTCTCTGCGGCGTCCCACGTATTGGCTGGCGTTTTCCACAGCGTGTCTAGCTCCTGTTTCAGCAGCCCCAGATACAGATTGATGTCGTTCCCTGGTTGTTTCGGCCCTTCAATTAGCATACTCATGTGAATGTACTTCCTCTTCATGCACAACCAGGGGGGAAGGTTGTACATCCACACAAACATAGGCCAGGTGTTATGTGTGCTTCTCTGGCTGCCAAACGGATTGACTCCATCGGTGCTTGCGCCCAGCACGATGTTCCTTGGATCCTTCCCAAATTCTGGGTATTCGAAGTTCAACGCTTGCCACTGGCTCGCATCCTTAGGGTGACTCAGCATCTTGTCTTTTTTATTTATCTCCGGATCATTTCCGTCATCTTCCCGCTTCTTCTCCTCCCTATCCGCGTGCCAACGCAGGAGCTTTGCTACCTTAGGGTCCGCGAAATACTGCTGCAGACGAGGAGTGATCGGAAAGTACCACACCGATTTTCGAGGAGCTTTCTTCCTCTTCTTGTATCAAGTGACGCCGCACACCGGACATATGGTAGACTCCGCGTGCTCGTCCCGATAAATGATGCAATTGTTCATGCACACATGGTATTTCACGTGCGTTAAATCCAGAGGACACATGATTTTCTTCGCCTCCTCGAAACTGGTCGGGCACTTGTTCCCCTTGGGAAGACCTTCGTGCTAGAATGGCATGTTCTCGTCGAAGCATGCGTCGGTCATTTTGTGTTTTACCTTCATCTCCAGAGCCATGAGCGTTACTTTCAGGTGGGTATCCTCGGGCCTGCATCCTTCATACAATGGAGTAACCGCGTCTATCTCCAGTTGATCCAGCTTGGCTTTCTCTCGGGCGGCAGCTCTTGCGTTATCCGTCTGCTTGAGAAGCAGCTCTTGAATATGAGGGTCCTGCACCCAGCCTCCATCGTCGTCTGCTCCGGCATCTTCATCTTCATGATCATGCCCTTCATCTTGATCTTCCTCATCATCATGTACGACATCTTCTACATGATGACTGTGTACAACATCACCGTCGTGATCATGTCCTGGAGATTCTTCGTCTTCTCGCCCGCCCTCGCCGCGGTGGTACTTGTCTTGTTGCCCTTCCTCATTTCTTGCCCGGCCCCCATGGACGACTTCATAGTCATCTTCATCACCTTGCCACCGATAGCCATCCATGAAACCACGCAAGAGCAGGTGGTCCCGCACCTGCCCGGAATCCGGGTCCGCAATAAGGCTCTTCAGCTTGCATCTTCGACACGGACATCTTATCTCTGTCTCGTTCTTTTGAAGCATCTCGGCCTTCGCGGAGCTCAAAAACCTATTCACGATGCCTTCGGTCATCGTGCGGACCATGGTCGCCTGCAGGGTAGAGCAAAACGATATTTTAGAACCAAGAAAAAATTTGGCATGACCTTCCCTAAAAATAGGACCAAAAAGAATGCATAGTGCCAAAATTCTTGCCGAAACGAAAATGAATCAACATTCCAGCAAAATATTGGCAACTATCGCATTTCAAATACCGGTACCTGCAAACACAAACATATATGCAACACCACAAACACATGCAACACCACAAACATACATAGATCTAGCTAGGCCACAAAAAGTGCATGTGCACGTTGTTGGAGCGAGCTAGGGAGAAAAAAGTAGATCTACATCATGAAGATAGCTTTCCCCTTACTTATACCTATCAAAAAAAAGGTAATTTCACCACTTAATTTTGATGAATCTATGGTGGAAATGGGGTGAGGAGGAGGAGGCAGCCGAAAGCTTGGAGAAGGAGGTGGAGGGAATGAAGTGGGGAAAGTGAGTGGGTAGGTGTGGCTGTCCAAAATATCTTGTTGGGGTCGCAGGTTACTAATGGCGCACCACCTGCAAATGCGCCATTAGTACCCTGGTTAGTAATGGCGCACCTGCAGGTGGTGCGCCATTAGTAGTTTTGCAGAAAAGTAAAATATATATATATATATACTAATGGCGCACTTTTACAGGGTGCGCCATTAGTAGTTTTGCAAAAAAAGAGAATAAAACAAAATTCAGTACTAGCGCACTCCCTGTCTGGTGCGCCATTACTAGTTAGAACTAGTAATGGCGCACTTCGGTAGGATGCGCCATTAGTATGTATGTAAAAATAAAAAAAAAATTATCACTAGTGGCGCACCTATTTTCTGGTGCGCCATTAGTGTCTTCCACACTAATGGCGCATCACCAACTGGTGCGCCATTAGTATATAGTAGTGGCGCACTACTTCCCTGGTGCGCCATTAGTGTCAATCCTATCTATAGCCCTTTTCCTAGTAGTGTGATTGTCAGTATCATGCACAAATGAGTTCTGAAGAGAGAATTTTATTGCTTTTTCTTGTCAGTTTTACTTGACAATTCAAAATTAACAAAGTAGAAGGAAATTAGCAAGGCAGCAGATAAAGGCGCTCCTTCCAAACGGAGGGCCTCTACAGATTGTACTCCTCCAGCCCCAAGATGATTTGCAAGACAACACATGCATAGACACTCAACATAACTGTGTTGATGATGAGCACGTCTCCCCTAGTGCACCATCACATGTGCTCCCTCTATGTTGGCACTGTTATATGTGGTTGCATGTTATGTATGATTTCTAGCTTGTATTGCTTCTAATTTTGTTGAATTCCATCTGCTTACTTTACACATTATACTTGTGAATAAGACACGTGTTCCTGTTTCTAGAACATACAATATCTGTCTATCACACCATGTTCTTACATCAAAGTACTACTATTGTGT
This sequence comes from Triticum urartu, assembly GCF_003073215.2. Classification (NCBI taxonomy): domain Eukaryota; kingdom Viridiplantae; phylum Streptophyta; class Magnoliopsida; order Poales; family Poaceae; genus Triticum; species Triticum urartu. The sequence goes on along the minus strand of NC_053027.1, from coordinate 321,516,373 downwards.
AACCTGCAACAATCACTTATCATAAGACACGTTTGACTTGGGAGTGTGATATAGGTTACATTTCACATTCTTTTCTAGCTTGTACTACTTCTAATTTGTTGAAATGGCACTTATGACGAGATAGTTTTAACATGGTAGAGTGATATTCGTTGCATCTTTCATATGGTATCTAGCTTTCATTTCTTCTTATTTGTTGAAATGCCTTCTTCTTAGTTTACACATCATAGCTGTGAATATGCAATGCTGTTCTTTTTTCTTACACATTTAATCGTCCTATCATGCGGTCGCCTTACATTAAAGTAGTGCTCGTTAGCATCCTACATCAATGAGTTCTGAAAAGCGAATTTTTATTCATTTTTCTTGTGGGTTTGACTTGACAAGGCAATACAACTTAGAAAGAGGAAGGAAAAAAAATAAGGCAGGGACTGATGGCGGTCTTCTGGCGAAGCCGGCATCCCAGGTGCTTTCTCTAGCTTGGCAGTGTGATATTGTCTTGCATGTTGCATACGGTGTCTAGCTTGCATAACTTCTTATTTGTTGAAATGGCTTCTGCTTAGTTTACACAAACAGTTGTGAATATGCCATGCCGTCCTGTTTTCCGTACATATTCCATCCTGGTATCATGTGTTTGCCTTACATCTCGCATTCTTTTCTAGCTTGCACTACTTCTAATTTGTTGAAATGGCACTTATGATGAGACAGTTTTAACTTGGTAGAGTGATATTTGTTGCATCTTTCATATGGTGTCTAGCTTTCATTGCTTCTAATTTGTTGAAATGCCTTCTGCTTAGTTTACACATCATAAGCTGTGAATATGCAATGTTGTGAATATGCAATGGCACTAATGATGAGAGACCTTTAACTTGGTAGTGTGATGTTTTTTGCATCTTGCATATGATTTACTTCTTGTACTACTTCACATTTGTTTAAACGCCAGTTATGACGAGACACTATTAACTTGGCAGAGCGATATTTGTAGCATCTTTCATATGGTGTCTACCTTCCATTGCATTGCTTCTAATTTAGTGAAATGTCTTCTACTTAGTTTACACATCATAGTTCTGATTATCTCATGCCGTCCTGTTTTTCGTACATATTACATCCTCCTATCATGTGGTTGTCTAACATCAAAGCTCAGATCATCTATATCACACATCAATTTGTTCCGAAGAACTAAATTGTTATTCCTTTTTCTTGTTGACTTGACTTAACATGGCATAGAGAAAGAGGAAGGAACACATAATAACAGGGGATGGTGTTAGTACTAAGGACACACGGAAATGGAAGCGGAAGAATCCTGCAGATTCTGCTGGTACTGATGGTGCAATAGAAGGTCAAAGTCCAGCGGAAAATTGTACAAACGGGGTATCCCGTGCTACACGAGTTGCAGAACAAGCCAAACAGAAACCTATAGCTGCCACCAAACAAGCAGAGACAACCCTAGTTGTTGCAACACCTTCCATAGTATCACCAGCTGCACGAGTTACTCGTTCATCAACTCAGCTAGGAGCACGTTCCAAGCTCTCTTTCCACCTGACACTACTTCTGAAGCACTCTTGAAACAAGACGAGTTGGCAAGATCAGATGAACTTTGTGAGCTTCAACAGCAAGAAGGTAGTTGCTGGAGTCAAGTTACAGTTGCATACTTTATATGTACTCTCACAGTTTGATGTACACTAACACTTCCTATGTTCGTTGTTGGACTAGCACCTAGGCGCAAGAGGAAAAAAACATCAGGGATAATGCTCGATAGGTTAACTAAATCTAGAGGAGGAAGAATGGAGATCCCTTTTGAGGCAGGTTTACAAAGGCCACGTGATGCTACAGAGTCAGCCAAGTTAGTATCAGAGGCAGCGGTTGCTGCTAGGTGTCATGTACATATCCTCCCAACATGGATTCAGTACAGGAATGACAAAGACGAAACCCGGTTCAACACCTTCCTCGATCATTTATCTGTTAGTATGGTTATGCATGGAAACTAGTAATATCGTCTTTCTTTGTCCCATACTTTCTAGGTTGCTGATATTGAGAC